>NW_016916521.1:4323-22492 GCF_001483705.2 Eufriesea mexicana | reverse complement strand
CTACATACATCTAAAAAGATTAATTAAAGTTTTAATATAAAATTTATAATTTAACATTTAATTCATTTTATAATTATTTTTTATGTACCTCACATTTCCCTTCATGATTGTCTTTTCTCCCAGGAGATAACTGCATATTGACGTTTCTAAGGCCGCCGATTGTATGAATGTCGATAGTACTAGATTGAGAACTAGTTGGTTGTGGACTTGGTGATAATATACTAAATGGATTCGTTGATGCCAAATGAGAGATGTGTGGCGTTGACATTCCTGTTCCTGAGAGATCTAACCCATCTCCCGGTCCAATGCTATTAACAATATAAAATAATTTAGTTCAATGTACAGATTTAATAATATAGAAATTGATAAAGTAAATTTTATAGGTTAGGAATATACAAAATTTTGCTGTATTATTTCGAAAAATAATACATTTCTAATATAATGGCAGTATATACAGACTCATTTTTTATGTAAAATAAAAATATCAATTTGTTATTTCATTACGTGAACATTTTATGTCATGATTTTTACAAAAGTAAACGATTGTTTTTTCAAAACATAACCTTAGCTGGATATGACCATCAATAAATTCAACATTTTAAATCATGTAATAAAATGTTTTAAAACAAAAATAAAGTCACACAAATTTATATTTTCGGGTCTTTATTTAATATATATCAATTACAACCTTTTATATGTATTATTGTACAAAATTCGCGGTAGTTTTCTATAACCTCACTCAAAACAACAAAGAATAATCACCTTGTTTCTGTAACATTTGTAACATTTTTGACACTATTTATGGCACGTACAAAAATACACGTATTTAGTAACAATACTAGGTACAAGAGTAGCTTCATATTTATAAATTATCTATCAAAATTTTAACAGAAACCTTATGTCATTTGACACCACACCCGGCGTCCATTTGTAAACTGACGCTAATCGCAATTTTCGGCGGTGAAATGATGAATTCTATTACTTTTTAAAGATATACTTTTTAGAATAGACAATAAAATTTAATGCTATATTAAATTATTAAATATTTTACAAATTTTAAACATGTTAATATTTTATTAGCTTCTTTTTGATATATATTAAAAAAATTTCCCACTATAACATATAATAAACTTTAAAAAAGTAAGAATATCGAATTATTTATAATAGACTAATCTGATATAAAAATAAATGGTAGATTGTATATTCATAACTCTAATAATAGCAATGTAGTTTTGAAAAATGTTATATATACTTAATATTTACCCTTCCATAAAATCGCTGCCACCAATCATATCCGGTGAAAATCTATCGTCGTCCGATGTTTGACTAATGGGGTGATCGGGGTGGACAGGAACTGTAAAATAAATTATTATTTAAATTAAAAACATACTTTCCACATGTCAATATACTAAAAAATTCAGTTCATATTTCAAATTTTTTCGTTCTGTAAATGTTGTACGATATTCAACGTGTTTATTAAATATTTTCATTTAATTAACATCATACTGAAATCACAAATACGCAATTAATTAACAAACTATATATATAAAAAAAAGAAGAGGAAAACGGTCTTGATAAATATGAACAATTTATTAAGTATTTAATTTATAACCTACAAATCGAATCTTTCAGCTGTTTATATATAGTGTATAACCATTATACTAAAATGTAAAACCAAGAACGCCATCCTTCCTAGAAATATTCACATCCTATATGTAGTTGTTTAAACAATTATCTCCAAAATATTTCGAATTTTCGCTAGTTCCAGCATATGATTACCAATTATCGATAAATTATCGATAAATTATCGGTACCTTATCGACGTTTCCCAATATCACATAATTAAAATGTGATATAACATTTAATAAATATAATAAAAAAAGTAATAAAAAAATTAGTAGGTACATGTTTTCTTTTGTTGCTGCAATAAGTATATCTAGGTTGTTCGTATTTAACTTATCGATACATCGATACATCGAAACATTGGTAAGATTTTGGTAGTCACACTTCTAATATACATATCCTTTACATTCTATCCTCGTCGACGTCAGTCCCGACCAACTCCTGTCCGCGGTGACGCGTGGCCACGGCGGTGGTAGGGGTGACAGCCGAATAAAGGTATAATACCAGCGGACCAGGTGAAATCTTTCTAGCCCAGCAGTGTTCAAGGTGTTCCTCTGTAGATGGGGTAGAGATCGACTGCTCGCTTTGTACGCTAGGCACGTCGCGTGGTCCTTTTGAAAATCTCCGGATTCGCGCGAGCGCGAGCCTGCATTCGCAGCTACGGTTTATTCACCCTCCTCCGCCGGTGCTCGTGCCTTTGTACCGCTATAATTCTAAAAGAGTTGGGACACGATGAAAGGGGCGCGCTGCGTTCGCTAAAAATCTCCTGCCGTCGAATTTTTCGATCTTTCTGTCTCATTTTTTCGCCTTTCCTTTCTTTCGTCCCTTTTTTTCTCTTTTTTAATCCCATGCATGGTTTCGTCCGTTTTATTTTTCCCGCCGCTTTTTCCTTCGATCTTTCTTCCTCCGTCTATTCGTCTCTCTCTATCTGCAGGGAAAATAACGGCGATTTCAGCCTCTTGCGTTTTGTTCCAGGAATATAGATGAACTCCGTGATTCGTGGAAAAATTAAATGCGGCGGATGGCATAATACCGTTGTTTCGCGTTGTAATTTCCTGGATACAGGGTTCCGCCATGTTGCTTTGTCTCATTTTTCCCCGTTTTTAAGCTACTTTCGCGATCGTCGAGTTCGGAATTAAATTATTGGTATTTTAATAATCACAAAGGGAATCTTGTATAATACTTCGTCGCTAGTTATTCGAACAGATTTTTGGCGCGTTTCCAATCCGCTCACTTTTGATAATAATTTACTATTTGATAATAATTTATTCTTTCGAATTATTACGAAAGAAACGCGAATAGATATATGTATCGAATTATTTAAATTATGTTAAATCATATAGCGAAATACAAAACTTGCTCACTGATTTTAATCGAATGGTAATGCAAGTGTCGAGGAAATTACGAAAAAATTTCAGATTACAGAAAATTAAAAATTGTCAAATAAAATATAACGAGGCGTAGAATAAAATTCGTTAATTTATAAATTCTGTACTCGTGTACTGTTCATAGTAATATAATTAATTACAGCACGTATCGTTTTTCACGGAAGCCATGGACATTCTTAATGGATGGCTTTTAATTAATTTGATTTTTCTGTCATACACGCACACGTATTCCCACTTTTAAAAGGTAATAAAAATATCTCGATAATTTCCATGTATCGTGGAAATTTATTTTGTAAGAATGAAAATGTAATTATAATTTCCGGAAATAGAAATTATTTTATTAATTTCATTAGTTACCAATTTAGAATATTTTTGAAAGTTCTCTTTGGAGAGGTAGGAATTTTATATGACGATAATTAATCAATATTTCTGGAATTGTTTCAATCACAACTAATAATAATGTTTATTCTGTTTCAGAGAATGCAGAGTGAGTGAAGCTTGTTTTGCCTGGGACAAATTTCAGCATGTTTCGGGATTATTTCAATTAATTCCTACTAAATTGTTAGGAAAAATCATAATTGCATTCGATATGAAGAAAAACAACCAATTTTAATACAAGTAATTAATTTAATTATTTCCAACCTGGTAAAGTATGAGGAATTCAATTTGCTCATAATATAAATTTCTAATTAAATTTCTTTCTTCGTTTATTTAGTTCTGGCAAATAAATACCATTCGTATTGATATTTGAATCAGGAAATTTGTACAATTACCAAATAAATCTGTAATTAAGAATTCAGGAATTGAGGTAAGATATTCATCAATCTAATTTGTAATTACTTTTTCCATTATCAAATTTATTATATAATTTACATGTAACCAATACCTATATACTTACATACCTATATTCATCAACAGATTTCTATAACTCCATCCCTGAGAAACATCACTGAGTTATACTTAAACTTAGAATTAACCCCCTGGACCAAGTTTCAAGAGCAAGGCCAAGTCCACACCGAGGATCCATTCAAAAAGTCTGCCCATTACTACCGATAACAAATCTTCGTCTCCTCTCTTCCTCTTTTCTTGTCCAATTTTCAGACCCAACCCCCACTCTGTCCTCATCGTTTATCGTCAGATCGATGATTTTCCCCAACGATTGGGCACTGTCGTCGCACAACTTTCCGAAACGTCCACGAGTTCAACCAGCACATAGACCCTCCCCCTGTTCGAGGGTAGATTCAGATTTCCGATATTATTTACCTTGCGCCCCATGAAGCGTCTTGCGAACAAACACAGAGGGCGCCACACTCCGGGAGGATCCACGCGTATAATAAACCCCCGGACGATTACCAGGCGAAATTACTTTTCGGTACACCCCGCTGAAAGATCCGTTCTCCGTTTGATGTCGCGAAATTTACCGTGGACGCCGATGTAATCACGAGGACGAGTCGTGTTTCGGGGTTGAAAGGTTCGAGAGAGAGTTAGACCGAGTTCGATTCGCGGCTGTTTTTCCAGACACCGTGTCTCTGCGCCGCTTCCGAGCCAGTCGCGCGGACCATGGAGAGAACAGGGAAAAGGGTAATTGCGGAAATCAGTGACTTAGAAAATGAAGAGCCGAGGTAATGGTTCTTGGCTCTGGGCGTTGATTAGTTTCGAGTTAAGATCGGGGTTTGTCGCGGGTGAGGTGCGTTTTCCATCGGAATTACGTTCGAGGCGATATCGGTGAGGTTAGGTTACATGTCTGGCCACTAGTGGCGCCATCAAACAGAATTAGATTCGTAAAAATAAGGAGAATAGAAAGAATGAAGTTGTAAGTTGAAGATTCACGAGCAGATTTATTCCTCTGTTCAAGTATTTGTGAATTTCACTATAGTGTATGTATTTATGCTCATAAGTGTCATAAATTTGGACGCACCCCATGAATTTTCAAATTCAATTTTCCTGAAAACGAGACCTCGTCCGAAAAAATTTCATTCTTTTTTTTAGACTTAGTTTTTCACGTCGAATCACTTCCGTATGTTTACACCACTGATTACCAGACAACCTGTATGGCTGCCTATTTGTAAGGAGTAACGCATTTTAATAATGATTTATAGATATTTTTGTGATAATTAAGATTTAAGAAATTTGTCCATTGGTTCAGAATATAAGGTGTACTTGAGAGAAGTAGTATATTTTTGCAACGAATTATAGCTTCTTTATATAATACCGAACGTTAGATTTTTGTTTAAATAAATCTCAAATATTTATTATTGCTAAAAAGAATTATATTTTATTATTAAAATATTAAACAAAAATCTAACGTTTAGTATTATTGAAAGAAACTATAATTTCTTACTAAAATATACTAGTTCTCACAAGTACATTTTATATGCTGAATTAATGCAAATTTCTCAAATGTTAATTATCACGAAAATATCTCTAAATACTTTACATAACGTTAAATTTAATAATATTAAATATGAAATTGTTACGCATAAGATCAAGATATTAAATATTGGCAAAAGGAAATACTCTTTACAAGTACTCCTCATGTACCTTGTATAAGATTTGAAACACTGAATCCATTTTAAATATTACAAGATGTCTGGTATGTTCATAATCTCCGGGGTCCTTTCACTTTAAGATATGTTCATCGTGTAGAATAACAAGAGGCCATAATGCGAGTTAGCTGAGCAAAAGAAGTATATGTAGCTGATGATGGAACATGTATTAAATTTTCATAAAATAGATATTAAGCCGTGTTGTGCATTAATGATGCGTTGAAATTAAAAATCGCATAATTTCGATGCAGCGATTAACGTGCACATCGGATGGCATTAAAACTTCGAAACAGGTTCATCTACATATTCATGCGATTTCTATTCGATATTTAAATTTTGTTCATTATTTCGAAAAAGGAAGACCGGGGTTTCGCACAGATTCACCGCGGAATATAGTAATTATTGTCGAATTATTTTACAGTGATCATAATAAAAAGACACGTTCGCGATAAATAGGTAAATACAAGCAAACGCGAATAATAAGTAACATAAAATGATAGAAAATACCGTGTAATGATACAAAATGATAGAAAATCGCGAAAAATAATATAACACAAAGTAACGAAAAGTACAGGGTATTTAATAAACAGAATTTACTTTTTACCTCGACAAATGAAATATAGGAGGTAAAAAAAAATTAGTTCATTATTTAAAAAGCACGGTGCGTTGGTTGTAATTGAATTACGCAATAATGCAACGATCGCCGATAAAAATGGAAAATAAACGAAACACTGAAAATACTCCAGTGATTAAAAACAAACGGAAATGCGACTGGTAATTCCACTTTGGACGAATTACGACGTAATTCCGCTGGGAACACGGGGGACAAAATGCGCGCGGAACAAATGAAAAATAGATTTATTAAAAAATCCTACAATTCCCCCAGTTTAAGAAAAAAAGCACGGCACATCGGCGTAATTTCATTCGTAATTGCGGGCGCCTTTTCATCGCGGAAATATTTGCGCGCTAGTGGAAACGTAATAAAGCCGGGCATGAACAGGGAGACGTGGATGAAAAAGGAGAAATAAAAAATCGGAGGGAAAATCGAAAGCACCGGGGTGCTTTATGTCCGCGTGGCGGATTTTTATGCCGCGCTTCCACGGCAACAAAACGTAACTCGCCGCATCGATTCTGTTTTGATTTCAATTATCTTTCATTACACGGGCCGCATTGTATGATTTCCGGCCGCGAATTTGATACGCGACGCGACTCGAGCTTCCGCCGCTTGCCATTCGATTTATGGCGGCGCTGACAACAATGGCGCTGCCGTCATCGTCGTGCACCGATCACCGTTCTCTTCTTTCCCCTTTATATTTTTCCCCCGCCTTTTTCAATCGAAATTGAAAAGGTTGCCGCGCGGAAAGAGAGGAAATGAACCTCGTCGGAATGCAAATCGCAGGTAATTCGATGGATCTAGAGAGGATCTGTCGGCATTTCGAAACACAGCAATGGCGGTTTCGCGAGGTTAGGACATATTTAGGCGGTTTGCAGTGATCCAGACAGATTAAAATGATTAGATCAATATCCGCCTTCCGTGATTTTTCAATCTTTGAAGAACGTTTTAGAAAACGATTGGGAAAATTTTTTAAATCGATTATGAACAGTCTTAGTATAGTAAATATATATGTTAGTTGATCCGATCCATAATTCCCGTATTTCTCACGTGGTTTCGGTCTTCCTAGATTTCTGCACTCCAACAAAATTTCCCGAGGTTCTCAAGAATCCAGCTCTTCCGTGGATCTCGTTCTTCCAAAAATTCCTTCCAACGTTCCATTGCTCTCGCGCAAGATACGAAGCGTGCGCGAAAAAATCGGGAGGAGAATCTCGGGGAAAGCGGAAACAGGAAGAAAATATTGCGCGAGGAACGAGCCCGGGAATCTGCTTGCTCCCCAGTGACGAAATTATTTACGAATAAACAGCTAGGCGAGGAACGCTAAGTTGTAGGAAGAGCGAGCTCCAGATGCGAGCGGAACGCGGGGGAGGGGTTATTAATGACCGCGAGTTGTCTTATCTTTTGCACTTCCTGTTCGAGATACATAATACGTGGGTCGGACACGTAACCGCTGCTGCATCTCTGTAACATAGTGCCTTCGACTTTGGCGCGTACGATCGCGTGCTGCGACTCGTTCCCAGCGATAAGAATTCGCTCCTCTCTTTCTTTCTCAGGAATGCATTTATCCGTATCGCATCGCGATACCTATCGAGGATACCTTGGGTACATTTGCGTTAGGAAATTCGTCCCTGTATTTAGGCGTACGTGTGCTAAACATCCATAGCAACGCCATAAAGTTTGTTCTTAATGCACGTAGGTATCTTCGCGTAGCAGGTAAATTGAAACCAAGTCCATAAAGTCGTTTGACATCTTGGTTCACCGTTCTTTGCTTTGGTCAGGCATTTTTTCAATTTATTTTTGCCACACTTTTATTACAAAATTATAGGCGCACGAGATTATAGGTTAGGGATGGAAAAGAAACGTAAAAATAAATTTTAGATATGAGTAAGAGACATGTCTTGTCTATGATCTGCAGTTGTTACAACTGCACTCTGAGAGTACCATGTTCCTGTACGAGGTTCACGTCACTGCTCTAGATCACATCCGTATATCTACCTGGAACATTCTTCACTCCTCCATACAAGCAATACCAGTCCCATAATTCTAGAGCATACTCAAACAGCTAAGTAGTACTCACACTCCAACGAATCCTCATTATCCTCAATCTTTCATCTCAAAAGTGTACTCTCAGATTCATATTCCTGTACGAATTTGACACCATTGGTCTAGGTAGACCACGTGTCTTCATGAACACGTCCATATATTTACCTAAAACATTCTTTATTCTTTCAGACAAACACTACCAGTTCCAGGATTGCAGAACAGACTTAAGGAGCTAAGTAAAACTCATACTCCAAGGAATCCTCATCATCCCCAATTTTTCATCTCAAAACTGCACTCTGAGGTTCATATTCCTATACAAGTTTGGCAGCACTGGCCTAGGTAAACCAGGTATTTTCATGAACACATTGATATATCTACCTAAATCATTCTTCATTCTTTCAGACAAGTACTACCAGTCCCAGGATTTTAGAGTAGACTCAAGGAACTAAATAAAACTCACACTCCAAGGAATCCTCATCATCCTCAATCTTTCATCTCAAAAGTATACTCTCAGATTCATATTCCTATACGAGTTTGACATCATTAGTCTAAGTAGACCACGTGTCTCCATGAACACATACATATTTTTACCTAAAACATTCTTTATTCTTCCAGGCAGACACTGTCAGTCCCAGGATTGTAGAGCAAACTCAAGGAGCTAAATAAAACTCACACTCCAAGGAATCCTCATCATCCCCAATTTTTCATCTCAAAACTCTGCACTCTGAGGTTCATATTCTTATACAAGTTTGGCACCACTGGCCTAAGTTCCTATACTGATATTTCTATGCTATATTACTATGATTCCTATACAGATATTCCTATACTCGTCATCTTCGACTTTCCATCCCAAAATCCTTCACCTGGATAAAGAACTCAGCAGCCTATTAAGTTCCTCTGCGAGAATCCACAGAGATCTCGGATTTTTGCCTGGGGAATGCCAAGAGGAACGTCCCAGCTGATAAAAATAATAATTTAGCGAGATGCTCGATAGAATCTCGGCCACCTCGCAAATTCTCACCGACGCCTTTTACGACGGTACAAATTACGGCCGGGCCATGGGGTTGGCGGAGATACCGGGTGGACCTGCGGAAAAACATCTCGGGGTGAGACAGAAAAATATTCGGCTTGGCCGCGATGATGAAATAAGCCATTAAGTCAGCGCTTGCGGGGGTACCCCCTGGTGTAATATCAAGGGAAGCAACGTAATCTCGTCTAATGTCGGGCAATGAAACGTAATAGCATAATGTATCACCGCGTATCGCGCGAGTACTCGCTGTGTTACGCCACAGCATGGAAAATTGTATGCAAAGTGCCAGGTTTCGGTTTGCTTCGCCCCCTTTTCTGAATTTTAATCACTTTTTCTCCAGTGGCCCGCGCTGTTAGCGCTGGAAAATTACGCTCGACGATAGTTCGCGTTTCGAATTAATTATTCAGCGGGACGATGACGTTTCCGGAATCTCTTCCTGGTACAATACCTCAACGCGTGTTCCCCGACACTCTTCGCGAGAATTTTAATTAACCATCGACGGAATGGAATTTTTATTTTATGGCCGCCAGGTGGAGAAGCTTCGCGATGCGACGTTCACCCTTTGAGGGTCCACTGTGTGACAGGGCACAGATATAGGTGGGCCTTGTAATCGTTATAATTGGTAAAAGCATAGTTTAATTAGAGTATTTGATCAACATTATAAATTTTAGGTTATTTCTATATTTTTTTAATTTTCGTTCTTCTTTTTCCTAAATAATTGGAATCTTTTCGTTCTAGGAGACAAGAAGGGAATGCTACAACTGAGGAGTATAGCTTTTCTACCCTAGTCTGAAATTTAAGAGTCAATGCTTGCTAATATTATGACAGTAGAAACAGAATTTGTAAAATGAAGTGGTAGAGGTCCAAGTTAAGTAGCATTATGGAGGTTTGACTAGTGACTCACGTCTTCATTGACGTATCTACAAACGCACCCTAGTGATCGACTGTACATATTTACTCAGTTCCAAGGTAATGGTATTACACGTGACTAATTGTACACGATCTCACATATCCTGTACTTTTCAGTATTTTCTTCAATTTTCAGTGAAACTAATACAGTGTGTACATATGTAACATACTCTACAACGTGTCCAGTTCTTGATAAATGCAGAGGGATATTAACTATGGGTTACACTACCTAGCTTAGTTACGTGAAAAAGGTGAGATTTTATTTCCTGAAAATGGAGAATCTTCTTACATATTTTTACACGATGACTCTGAATTTGGAATCCAGGAGCCCCCCTCAGAGGCCGCTACAAAACGTCCCTGAGTATCGACGTTCAGCAGCCATTTATCTGCAACCACAGTGTCGATCACGTGAGTTGTAGATATTATTCTCGCCTCTAGGTACATAATGTTGGTAGCAATGTTTCGATTGGTATGAATGACGAGCGAATGAGAAAGAACCAGCAATTGTGGAAAAGTGAGAAAGAGTGAGCATGAGTGTCAATTGTCTTAGACAGTAAGCGTTGGTATAGAAAAGTAAAATTAAAAGTAAAATCCAAAGATAGCATTAAGATCTACGTATAGAATATTAATAGATGCTTTTCTTTAGTTATTTATGTTATACAATCATTTTATATTTATATTAATTTAAGCATTAAACCTCTGTTCCAATCATTCAATATTCACTTGGAATCCTAACCTCCAATACCTAACTCAGACTCCATTTTCCACTTCCCATTTTCCAAAAATTCTGCTTTTCCGAGACAATCGATATTAAAACCATTCTCATTTTCCAGGTCATCCCGAGATATGCCTCATCCGTCCCAGAGCCAGCAGACTTCTCAGAAGCTACAACGAGCGTCGATTATTTCGAAGGCGTCGTTTGAGAGAAATTTCAAAGGCCTCGCGCAAGAGAGATCGCAAGAAAGCGGAGGCCAGGTTTGTCTTTGATAATCAACGACCGCCTCATCCATCTTGGTCAAAGGGTCAACACTTTTCCGTGCGCGACACCCGCGACCAGTCACTCCGGCGAATGCATTATTCATGAACCTGGCGTGGTAAGTGTTGTCCGAAATTCAATTCAGTAGCCCACGAAGGCGGCGGTGTACGTGATTTGCCTTCCACCGGACTGGGCTACCTCGTCCTTGTTTCGCCTTTTTATTCCCCCTCGTCCTTGCCTCTTCTTGGCCCCCTCTCGTTCTTCCTCCTCTTCCACCTTGCCCCCCTGCTTCCACGGTGTTACTCGACTAATCGACCGGCGATATCGGGGATGAAATTGTTATCGGGCATGCTGCAGACTGAATTAAGCTTGGCCACCCGTTTTGTTTCCACTTTTTCCCCGGTGCCCCCCCGGCCCCCTTCCCACTCGCTCCTTTTCTTTGTCCGTTTTAATTGCGAGTCTCGCGACTGACCAAAATGGCCGGCCACGGAAGTTGTTGGGTATTGGAAGCGACCATTGCGATATTAAGTCCGAGCCGTGGAACGATTTTCGATGTCTGAAACGTATCGGGTGTCTGGCGTATCTCGGGGGGCTCTTGCGAATAGGTATAGGTTCCTCCGAATCTTGGGTACAGCTGGTTGTTCGTGGATATTTTACAAAGCACCAGGATCGTGTCAACCAGGTGCAGAATTTTTGCAGTTGAATTCGGTGCATGGTTACCTTTATTTCAGGTGTGAGACAGTTCTTTGAGTTAGGTGTGTAGAAATAGATCAGTATGAGGATTTTAAGTCTTCTGTATACATGATAAAGACTAAAATTAAATATTCGTAGCTATACTAAATTTCGAGGTATTCTATAAGAAGATTAGATAAACTCATGCTAGTGATAATGTTATTCTACTTATTTACAGAAATGTAATTAAAAGGATATTAACACGTTGAGTGCTGCGTCAGTACCTGGGGACTAATAGTAGGCTTTTCGTTTGGACCGCGTGGATTCTAGGGATTGACAGCGAAATTTTCGTTTGGTTGACATCGATGTATGAGATCCGCATTGTCAAGGATTAAATTATTAACGACGATTAATATATCGTAAAAATTAAATTTCCTCTGCTGAAGTAAGTCTTTACACTTGGCTATTTCTCACTGATCATCTCTTGGTGATCGCCTGTTTGCGTTTCTGGCATTCCCATCCCATTATCTTCTGTTTATAATTTGTATATTTGTGCATTGGCTACAGCATTCTCACAGTCCAAACGATAAAGTGAAACAAAGTAATCTTTTGTTCATAATCTTCGGTATATTTAAACCCTCAGCATCTAGTGACCACTCGCTGTCTCCTGAGTGGAAAGCATAGCAAAATCGACACACCGTACTCAACGTGTTAAAGACAGGTTTAAACAGGGAAAGGAGTCAGGCGGAACTAAAAGAGAATTTAAAAATCCATAAAAATCCTCCGAGTCTAGTGCTAATAGCTGTTTTGTTTAAGAAATGAAATAAATTTACGTTAGGCTCAGTCACGCTGTTTAGTATTCGCTCGCACTCTAGAAATTCTACGAAAGATATAGAGCGAACGAGATTGAAATGTCTAAACGCTGTTGTCTGTAGATAAATCACGATTGACGTGACAGCTAGAAAAGCCAGCGATCCGCGTAGGCTAACAAACGTATCTAGTAGTCCCGGGGAGCAAGTCCGTGGAAAATTGCGGTGTCTGACCACGTGACCAGATAAAAGGCAGTGCATTAACGACGCAATTAATTTGCACCGGTAATGCAAGCGAAACCGTGCGTGGCTGGTTTCGGAATCGTCGAAATTTGATCGGGGGGGTCTGCGAGAACCGGACGCAGATGGCGCGCGTGAGTTAGGGGTAAAAATGCGGCTGAGAAAGGACGATCGGCGTGGCCAGCCCCCGGCGCATCTAATTTCCCCGTAATTTCGCTAATGGGCTCCAGTAGTCCCATGATATAATGCCATTAACTACGCTATTAAATCGCTTTTATCGCGTCCTATCGGTATTCCATTAATATTAATGGCCGCCCGGCCTCGTGATCGGCGACGTTTCCACGCGTATATCGTTTCCGCTTGAAATCGGGCTGCGTGTCATCGAGGACTAATCCTTCGAGGAATCGTAATGGAGATGGAAAAATTTCGGGGTTAACTAATTCTATAATTTATATTCAATTTTTAATCCCATCATTTGTATTTATTTTTCTATTTTGCAGCTTATCTACTATGTTTTTTATTTCACTGCATGTTTATTTTTTAATTTAACCTAACCTATTCCTTCGCATTCGAATATATTATATTTTTCGATGTGTATATATAATATAGCAATTCGAAGCTTTCCTTATATTTTTCTAGGCTCGGTGATGCTATTTATGTTAAAATAAAAAGGGAAAGTTGCGTGTGTTTCATTTCACTATTTCACTTATAGTTATTTTTAATCTAGTGGTTATCTCATAGTTATTAGTTAGGCTTCAAGGTACCACCGTTCGAGTGCAAAGGGTTATAATATTCTATATTTAGTATATTTTTTAATTCCATAACTCACACTTATAAATGATAGTTTCACTTTTTAGTTACATAATTCTACAATTTCCGTTTGCTTTTGTACGTAGATTTATGTAATTTTGTAATTTTATAATTCAATGGAAGGTTAATTAAAATGTGCTTTCAAAATGTCGACTGCGGATGTAGATCTTTTTTAGACTTTTAATTTTCGTTCGTAGATAAGGATTTTAATTCTATGCGGGGTTCTAGTAATAGGTTAACGCAGGTGTTCTGGGAACTTTCCCCTAGAACCCAGCCAGCGGCCATTTTGATCGAAGGAGATAAAAGCAACAGCCAGGATGACAGCATCCGGGGTTCTAGTACCCAATGATAAGTCTGATTGAATCTAACGAGTGTTCCAGTGTACACGGTGCACCGAGATGTGGCTGATTATGCATTTAATAGCACGCTTAATAGCTCATTAAACATTTTTAATAATAAAGTCGTGTTTCTTACGTCGGTGTGTTCAGCTGATTTTACGACGCTATCAAGCAAGACTATCGTTAAATAGTAGCGCTCGCGTCGCATAATTTTCTTGTTAGTGGCTTATGGGACGTTCAACGATAAATTATTTATATTACATTCCCATCTGGTACAGCTTTATATTATATTTCGACGAATTATTCTGCCCTGGTAACCATTTTCGTCGTTTAAAAAATTTTCAGTTTCGCCTTTCTCATTTCGTTTTACGTTCACCATGCGAGGCAAGTAAATACCCTCATTTCCTTTTTCTTCCTTATCGAGGAATCAAGTTCTGAATTTTATCCCGAACTTATCCCAAAAATAAAATGCCAAAGAAAAAGAAAATAAAATAGAAAGAAAAATGACTATAAACATTGGTAAAAGGTACGTAAAACATGAAACGCTCGCATATTAATAAGCAGCCAAAAATTAAAAAGGGAACAACAGACATCTAATACGAAAAGTGAAAACCCCCCAACAGGATTAACACGAAATAAATTATAATTAAAAAAAAAATAAAATAAAATGGAGATTTCGAGAAAGCGTATCACAAACGCCCCTCAACCAAAAATAAGATACTAAAGAAAAATACAAAAATAAAATAGAAAGAAAAATAAGTAAAGATGTTGGTAAAAGATACGTAAAACGAGAAACATTCGTATACTAATAAGCAGTCACAAATTAAAAGGGGAATAGCAAATATTTAATACTAAAAGTGAAATAATTCTCAACAGGGTTAACGCAAAATATTGTATTTTATAATTAAAAATAAAAGTGAAGAGACTCGAAGACAGCGATCTGGAACTTATGGTAATCGAAGGAAAACCGGTCCGCGAAGGAAATTATCCGCGAAAATCTAACTCGTGTACTATCCATGCTGCTTACAGCCGACAAGAATCCGTACCCCCGAAAAATAATCCTCCCCCGTCGGTCGTATTAAGCTAGATTACGGCTGAAAGCCGCACGAGGAACTTTCACCTTAATATTATTCTATGTCCGGCCAACGGCTAATCCCCATTAGCGAAATTACATGAAATTATAATAAAGCTTGCTAGCGCCGTACCCTCGTTAAGCCTCCCCCTATTTCGGCGGCGCGCCTATGCGCAAGTATCCCGGGAGCTCGTGTATGCAGATCGTGGTTAATACGGCACTGGCTGCGAGTTAATACAATATTTATGAGGGATCCAGTGGAAATTCGTCAAAAGTGTTTAACGCGGGGAATCCACCGATTGGCGGGAAAAACAAATCCGTGATCACGCGCATGCGTGATCGCGTTTCAGGCGCAGTGGCGTCGAAGTGGCGTTCGAAATGTTCGAATATACGAGTAAGTCTAAATTTTACAATCGAATTGAATCGAGAATTTGAAAAACCCAATTATTTTACTTAAATTATATTATTTTATATTATATTATTTTACTTAAATTCAGTTTGCAAGTATTAGTGTTCTTCGGAAATTTTTCAAGAAATTTTTGATATCCTTTTAGCGAATGCTCTGCTTAGATAGATATTAAATATTGAAATATTGAAATTAAATATTAGGTAGATATTAAATATCGAACGTTTCATTTCTGTCGTATCACGATCAGGAAAAGAATTTCTCTCCAATATTGTTAATTTTAACGAGTCGTAATCGAACATAGTTTTTCCAATTTTAATTCGTCACGTTTCAATAACTGTCTTGTTATTTTCTTCTCAGAGAATTTCAATATTTTTTCCTCCATCTATTTTATTTCTTTCCTGTGTATTTCTAACAGAATTTTCATTTTTGCTATATTAGGATCGTCAAAAAGAATTTTCTTTCCAATTTTTTAAATGTATATGTATCCTAATGAAACATATTTTTTCCAATTTTAATTCAATTTATTTCAATTTATTTCAACGACTGTCACAATGACTTGACTTGTCATTTAATCAGAGAATTTCGATATTTCCTTTCACTTATCTCATTTCATTTCTATGTGTTTCTAATAGGAGTTTCAATTTTTCCCTAGTAATATTATAAAAAGGAATTTCCATTAGATATTCCGGATGAAAGGGTGTTCCAGTTAAGTAACATCTTCCCTAATTTCAATCTGCCACGTTTCGACGATCGTCTCGTCATTTTATCCCGCGCCGATCGTCTCCATCGATCCTCCCCTCGGAACATTAATCTCCCTGTCTGGCCACCGCCTTGGTGCTGGCGGGAATTTTTGAGGATTTTCAATTTTCATGAACGTCGATGGCACGTCGCAGTTGCGGTTTCGCCGGGAGAATTGACCGGACAGCGTTTGGACGGTTCCGCGACCACGAATATTTCCCGAATTCAACGTGAACCCCCGTTTTACGACTTTATTTCCCTTCTGACAACTAATTCCCTCGATTTTCGATTGTTTCGATCAAGGGGACAGACTGATAACGAACGATAAGGACTGATGATTGGCTGTTTCATTAAACCCTTTGCTGGAACGGATTTCCAGTGCGTTGGGTGAGTTCTGCCTTGGAGAAATATCGTGCAATTTGTTTATAATACGTACATAAAATAGCGTATTTGACGATATGAACTGTCAGAGTTGTTAGAATTTCGCGAATAATAAATATTCGATAACACTGTCAAACAAATTTGAACTTTCTTCCTAATCTGAAATATTTATTAAGTGATTCTTGAAGAGCTTATTTACGAATTTGTAAATGAAGTTGCTCCATTAATCTTGGTTTCCGAAAATTGCTAGTTTCTCTAAGAAACGTAAAATTTCTTGGCTAAAATAAAGTGTTACTTAAAAAGTAAAAATACTACGAGGTTCATTGTTGTTTTGTAAGTTAGGTGAGAGTATCCCGAGTTTATCGATGTCCATAATTATAATTATTTGTGTTTCGGAATAATTATAATTAGGCATGGAAGTTTAAAAAATTTATACATGATAAAATTTGTTAATTAATAAGCAGTTAATATTGTTAATAAGAAATTGTTCGCAATGTAAATTCATAATAAAAATGGAAAAATTAATAAATTAGTGGTTATTACTGAAATTTATAATGTATTTTAGTAAAATGTACCTATAATTCACAAAAAGTTCATAAATTATTACACTTATTGTTAATAACAAATTGTTCACAACGTAAATTACTAGTGAAACTGAAAAAATTGATAAAATTGATCAAAATTGATAAAAATTGATAATGATTATTACTTGAATTTACAAAGTGATTATGTCAAATTGAACCTAGAATTTGCAAAAAGTGTGTAAATTGTTGTAAATAACAACTTATTGTTAATAATAAATTAATTTTGTTACTAACAAATTGCCCAGAATGTAAACTTATAATAACAGTGAAAAAATGTTTAAATTATTGGTTATTAACACGGAAAAATAACAATTAATGGAATCGATAATGTTCGGAAATTTCCGCCAATCTTCGGCTGATCGGCGGCTATATAAGGAGCGACGAGCCGCTGTTAAAGTCATTTGTCGGTTTGAGTTCCGACGTGTAACATCTAATTTTTTTTGTGCGCGAAGGGGTGGGACTCCGAAGTGAGGTTAGGGCTGGCTACCCCACCCTCACCCCACCCCATTTAATCATTTACTAATAATTTTTGTTTCGTTTTCAGGAATTAATTTTTTTTTTTACAGGTATTAATTATTTTTTATTTTTTCAGATTTCTTTTTCTTTTTCGTTTATTTCCACTTGAGCATTCGAATATTTCGCATAATATTCGAATGTTTCGTCGTTGGTTTTTTTATTTATCATCGTTGGGATATTTATGTCTCAGATTTGGAGTTTTCTTAGGTTTTTCTTTTCAGCTTTTAATTATATTTTTATTTCAGGTTCTAATTATATTTTTCTTCCGGGTTTTAATTATTTTTCTTATTTCAGATTTTATTTTTTCGTTTCTATTCATTTTCATTCGAACATTCGAATATTTCGTGTAATATTCGAATGTTTCATCGTTGGTTTGTTCATATCTCGTAGTTGGTTTGTTTCTCTCTCATCGATGGGTTGTTCCTTCCACTTGGTTAACCTTCATGGTTTCTATTCGTTCGTTTTCTTTCCT
>NW_016916521.1:0-1605 GCF_001483705.2 Eufriesea mexicana | reverse complement strand
TCTTTTCAGCTTTTAATTATATTTTTATTTCAGGTTCTAATTATATTTTTCTTCCGGGTTTTAATTATTTTTCTTATTTCAGATTTTATTTTTTCGTTTCTATTCATTTTCATTCGAACATTCGAATATTTCGTGTAATATTCGAATGTTTCATCGTTGGTTTGTTCATATCTCGTAGTTGGTTTGTTTCTCTCTCATCGATGGGTTGTTCCTTCCACTTGGTTAACCTTCATGGTTTCTATTCGTTCGTTTTCTTTCCTGTTATTAATCCGTTTCCTTTCAGGGTATATTAACAATAATATATTCTGTTTTAGCTTTTAGATTTCTCAAAATTCTCAATTGAGACGCATCAATGGGCGACGCAAGATGCGTGCGTTTAGACCTAAGTAGTTATAAGATAGATCCATAGACTAAGTATCATGTGCGCGCTATCTGTACGAAGGTAAGCTACCTAACTTGCAGCGAAATTTATAAATTCTCTATTATTTTCTTATCCCCCTCGTTTAGCAAATAGATAAAGGATTCATAACACAAGATGGTGATCCCACAGGTACAGGAGAAGGTGGTAAAATATATGGAGAACCATTTAAAGTGAGACTATATTTAAAAATAAAATGAATTCCTTTCTTATTCAAAAATAGTTATTGGATATATGTGTTTTAGGACGACTTTCATACAAGATTACTTCCTTGTCGACGAGATTTAATTGCTATGGCTAATGCTGGAAAAGATGACAATGGTTCCCAATTCTTCTTTACCCTTAGTTTTACACCAGAATTGCAGAATAAACATACAATATTTGGTGAAGTTACTGGAGAATCTATATATAGTATGCTTAAACTCGACGAAGCTCTTGTAGATGAGGTAAATTTAATGTTTGCAAGAATATATATCAAGCATTGATATAAATATAATATTTTCTCTGTTTTGTAGAATGATAAGCCACTTTATCCTCCAAGTTTGATAAAACCTATAATATTGAACAATCCATTTTTTGATATTATACCAAGAATAATAGGTACAGGAAAGTGAAGAAGTAAAGGACAGTTTAAAAATTAAAACAGCAGCAGTATTATTCTTTGCAATGTAAGATTTTTACAGAGATTTCAATCTTTTATCATTTGGTGAAGAAGCTGAAGAAGATGAAAAAGAATATGTGATATTAAATAAAAAGTTTAGTGGTAAGGGCAAATCAACTCATGATCATTTAACTGATCCAAAATTAAGCTCACAACCAGCTGTTGAACCACCTGGACTTGCAAATAAAGAAAGGAAGGAAGGCCGCAGTAGCGATTGGGAAAATGACGACGAAGTAAAAACTTAAGAAGAATTAGAAGTTGTAAAGGAAGAGAAAGAGTTAGTTTATTGTTTATATTATAAGTATGTTATAGAAAGTAGGAATTTTTTTTGACGGTCTCTTATATTTGTATTTTCAGAACAATGAAGAAAAGGATAAAAAATACATTGAGAGATACAAAAAAGGAACCGAAGAAAGTACAAAATTATAAAATAGATGATGCTGAAGATGATATGGATATAAAAGAAAATGAATAGGGAATAAAAAACTTCTTATGAGGTTTAGCACAAGAGAAAGCCGAGGAGATG
>NW_016916520.1:0-954 GCF_001483705.2 Eufriesea mexicana | reverse complement strand
TTCTAATTTGAATTACAGTAACAAATAATAAATTTTAATAAATTTGATTTTAAAAGTATTTTACATTTATCAATCTAATATATTTGTTATAGCTAGGTTGGAATGAAAACAACTGTTGGTGATGTTGAGTTAGAATTATGGGCAAAAGAAACTCCAAAGGCATGTAGAAATTTCATACCATTATGTATGAAAGGTTATTAGGGTGACACTATCTTCAATAGAATTATCAAAGGATTCATAACACAAGGTAGTGATTCCACGGGCACAGGAGAAGGTGGTAAAATATATGGAGAACCATTAAAAGTGAGACTATATTTAAAAATAAAATGAATTCCTTTTTTATCGAAAAATAATTATTGGATATATATGTTTTAGGAAGAATTTCATACACGATTACGTTTTTGTCGACAAAATTTAATTGCTATGGTTAATGCTAGAAAGATGACAATGGTTCCCAATACTTCTTTACTGTTAGTTCTACACTAGATCTGTAGAATAAACATACAATCTTTGGTAGAGTTACTGGAGAATCTATATATAGTATGCTTAAACTCTAAGAAGCACTTGTAGATGAGGTAAATTTAATGTTTGCAAGAATATATATCAAGAATTCATATAAATATAATATTTCCACTGTTTTGTAGAATGATAAACCACTTTATCCTCCAAGATTGATGAAAACTATAATATTGAGCAATCCATTTTCTGATATTATACCAAGAATAATAGTACAGAAAAGTGAAAAAGTAAAGTACAATTCAAAGACTAATCTATATATAGTATGCTTAAACTCTAAGAAGCACTTGTAGATGAGGTAAATTTAATGTTTGCAAGAATATATATCAAGAATTCATATAAATATAATATTTCCACTGTTTTGTAGAATGATAAACCACTTTATCCTCCAAGATTGATGAAAACTATAATATTGAGCAATCCATTTTCTGATATTAT
>NW_016916519.1:0-2177 GCF_001483705.2 Eufriesea mexicana | reverse complement strand
GCGGAGCAGAATGTGATAAAGCATAGTAGGTCACAGTAATCCACCGATTAACAGTGTATAGCAAGAAAGTCAGAGCTATCCTGTCCAAAATTAACCTAACCGTACCTAACCGAATGTGACATAACTGAAGCCGACGTCCCACGGTCACCACTGCGCGCCACCCGATAGTCGCGAAGAGGATAGTAGAGCAATGTAGAGATTGGAAGTCTCCCGTGCAACAGTGCACATCACGAAAGTCGAAGAATTCCTAACTTAACCTGAACTAACTTGCCCTAACCGAAACAAGCGTAGCCCAACATATCGTGCCGCGACCACTGCGTCTGGCATCTCCACGGGCAAGCAGAACGTACCAGAGCAGAGTAGAGCGCAGAAATCCACTGAATTGCAGTGTATGCCACAAAGGTCGAAACTACTCTGTCCTAACATAACCAAGCGTGTCACAAGCAAACGTAGCATAACTCAACCTGTCCCGCCGAGACCACTCTTGCTGTCCTCCCCACAGCAAATCAGAAAATATTAGAATACTGTAGGGCGCAGAAATCCGCCGATAGCAGCGTATATCACGAAAGACTGAACAATCGAATCCTAACCTCACGAAATGTGACATAGCCGAACGTATCACAACTCATACATACGCGTCGAGACCACCGTTGCTGGACTCTCCAGAGACAAACGGAATGTACTAGCGCTGAGTAGAGCGCAGAAATCCGCGGCACTGCGCTGTATAGCACGAAGGTCAAAGCTACCCCATCCTAACACAACCATTCGTAACACAACCAGACGTAACCTCGCTCAAGATAAAGTCCCACGAACACTATTTCTGGCCTCCACAGAGCCAAGCTGAATATACAACAAGACAGGAGAGCGCAGAAATCCACCGCATAGCAGTCCAAAACGCAGAAGTGAAAGATACCCTAACACAAAATGACATAAACTGGCAGAACCTAACGTAGTCTAACGCAACATAATGTAGCGCGACCTCTATTGCTGGCCTCCGCAGCGCCAAGCAGAATATACTGTAGCAGAGCAGAGCAAAGTAATCCTCTGCATTGCAGTGTATAGCACAAAAGTCTCACGTACCCTCACCTAACAGGACCGAGCCGATGCTATCCAAACGTAACGTATCTCAACGTAACGTGACGTGGGCGATATTGCCTGCCACCCCAGAGACAAGTAGAACATATTAGAGGACAGTAGGTCGCAGAAATCTATAGAATCGCAGTCTACAGCACAAAAGTGATAGCTACCCAAACCAAACCCAGGCTTACGTAACCCAACAGAACGTACCATAACTCGACATAACGTGCCGCGAACACTATAACTGGCCTTCCTAAAGCCAAGCAGAAAATATTAGAAAGCAGTAGAGCGCAGAAATCGGCGGATGGCAGTGTATATCGCAAAAGTCTAAACTATCCTACACTAACCTAACCAAACGTAGCACAACCGAGCGTAACATAGCTCAATCGATCGTGCCGAGACGACTATTGCTGGCCTCCACATATCCAAGCAGAATATACTGCAGCACAGCAGAACGCAGAAATCCACCGCGTTGCAGTGTATACCAAAAAAATCGTAGGTACCCATGACTTACCTGACCAAATCTAACATAACCAATCGCAACACATCTCAATATACCGTGCAGGGACCACTATTGCTGCGCTTCCCAGATCCAAGCGGAATATACTAGAGCACGCTAGATCGCAGAAGCCCACCGAGTAGCAGTGTATAGCACAAAAGTCAAAGCAATTCTGTCCTGATAAGTCCAGTCCTGACATTAACGAAACATATCCCAAACTAACGTTCCGTGACCACTATTGCTGGCCTACCCAGAGCCGAGCAGTACTTACTAGAGGACAGAGGAGCTCTGAAAAAAATAGAAACGCAGCGTATAGCACAAAAGGCATATCTATCCAAACATAACCCAGGCAAACATAACCTAACCAAGCGTAGCCTACGACAACATAACGTGCCGCGACCACTATTGGTGGACTCCCCATGGCCAAGTAGAGATATTGGAGCACATTCGAGCGCAGTAACCCACCGGAGAACAGTTTACAGCAAGAAGGTCTAAGTTAACCTGACCGAGCTTGACCTAACCTGACCAAACCGAACGCAACCTGGCACATCCTTAAGCGCCGTGAGTGCTGTCGCTGTCCTACCGAGATCCAGGCAGAAAA
>NW_016916518.1:0-524 GCF_001483705.2 Eufriesea mexicana | reverse complement strand
CCCAAACTAACTAACTCAACCTAACCTAACCTAACCTATTGTAACCTAACCTAGACCAACCCAGACCAAACCTACCCAACCCAACGTTACCTAACCTAACCTAACCCAACCTAACCTAACCCGACCTAGTCAAACCAAACCTAACAAAACCTTACCTAACCCAACCACACGCAACGTAACCTAACCCAACCTAACATCACCTAATCTATCCTAACCTAACCTAACCCGACATAACCAAACCAAACCGAACCTAACCTAACATGACCTGGCCTAACCCGACCTAACCTACCCCCCCCTACCCTACCCCGACATAACCAAACCAAACCGAACCTAACCTAACATGACCTGGCCTAACCCGACCTAACCTACCCCCCCCTAACCTAACCCGACATAACCAAACCAAACCTAACCTAACCTAACCCAACATAACCTAACCTAACCTAACCTAATCTCACAAAGCATAACGTAACCTACCTAACCAAACTTTATTAATGCGAACCTATCCTAACTTAACCTAACCTAAC
>NW_016916517.1:0-1057 GCF_001483705.2 Eufriesea mexicana | reverse complement strand
ATTGGTGTGCTATAGCCATTGCAATGCTATAGAGACTGCCTTGATAATTCAATTTTATTGACAATTTCGACATGTATCGTGGTGAGCTGTCTCCTTTGCATACGTAAGGAGGAAGAATTCTATTGGCGTGCTATAGCCATTGCAATGCTATTGAATCTGCCTGGAAAATTCAATTTTATTTACATTTTCGACTATTATCGTGGTGAAGTAACATTCTGGCATATTTAGGAGGAAAATTCTATTGGCGAGCTATAGCCATTGCAATGCTGTAGAATCTGGCTGGAAAATTCAATTTTATTTACATTTTCGACTATTATCGTGGTGAAGTAACATTCTGGCATATTTAGGAGGAAAATTCTATTGGCGAGCTATAGCCATTGCAATGCTGGAGAATCAGGCGGGAGAATTCAAGTTTATTTACATTTTCGACTAATATCGTGGTGAAGTTACTTCCTTGCATAAATAATGTGGACAGATGCTATTGGCGTGCAACAGCCATTGCCATGCTATAGAAACAGGCTGGAAAATTCAATTTTATTGGCATTTTCGACTTATGTCGTGGTGAGCTAACATTCGTGCATAAATAAGGAGGAAAGATTCTATTGCCGTGCTATAGCCATTGCATTGCTATAGGATTTCGATGGAAAATTCAATTTTACTGACGTTTTCGACTAATATCGTGGTGAGCAATCTTTCTTTCATAAATAAGGAGGGAAGGTTCTACTGGCGTGCTATAGCCATTGCAATGCTATAGGATCTGGCTGGAAAATTCAATTTTATTGTTATTTTCTACTAATATCGTGGTGAGCTAAATCCATTGCATAGGTAACGAGGAATAATTCTATTGGTCTACTATAGCCATTGCAATGCTGTAGAATCATGATGGAAAATACAATTTTATATACATTTTCGACTAATATCGTGGTGAGCTGATTCTCTTGCCTAAATAAGCAGGAAAGATTGTAGTCGCGTGCTATTGCTATTGCAATGGTATAGAATCTGGCTCGAAAATACAATTTTAATGACATTTTCGACTAATATCGTGGTCAGCTAGCTT
>NW_016916516.1:0-801 GCF_001483705.2 Eufriesea mexicana | reverse complement strand
CATAAATAAGGAGGAAAGGTCCTATTGGCACGCTATACCCATTGTAATGCAATGGAATCTGACTGGAAAAATCAATTTCATTGACATTTCCCACTAATTTCGTGGTGAGCTATCTTTCTTGCATAAACAAGGAGGAAAGATACAATTGGTGTACTGCAGCCGTCGCAATGCACCAGAATCTGGCTGGAAAGTTCAATTTTATTGACAGTTTCGGCTAATATCGTGGTGAGTTAACTTTCTCGCGTAATTATGGAGGAAAGATTCTATTGGCGTACAATGGCCATTGCAATGCTCTGGAATCTTGCTGGAAAACTCAATTTTACTGATATTTTCGACTGATATCGATGTGAGCAACCTTTCTTGCATAAATAAGGAGGAAATGTTCCATTGACGTGCTATAGCCTTTGGAATGCTATAGAATCAGACTGGAAAATTCAATTTTATTGACATTTTCGACTAATATCGTGGTGAGCTAATTTTATTGCATAAATAAGGAGGAAAGATTGTATTGGCATGCTATAGCCGTTGCAGTGCTATAGACTCTGACTGGAAAAATCAATTTTACTGACATGCTCGACTCATATCGTGGTGAGCTAATTATATTGCATAAATATGGAGAAAAGATTCTATTGGCATGCTATAACCATTGCAATGTTGTAGAATCTGACTGGAAAATTCAATTTTATTGACATTTTCGACTAATATCGTGGTGAGCTAACTTTCATGCATAAATATCGGGGAAAGTTTCTATTGCCGTGCAATAGCCATTTCATTGTTACAGTATCTGGCTGGAAAATTCAA
>NW_016916515.1:0-542 GCF_001483705.2 Eufriesea mexicana | reverse complement strand
ATCCAACGTATAGCAATGAATAGCACAGAAGACAGAGTTGACTATCGTAACCAAGCCAAACGCAACATATCCAACCGAAGCATAACCCAGCCTAACATGTCCAGACCACTATTGCCGACATCGACAGAGACATGCAGAACGTACTAGGGCACAGGAGGCCGCAGAAATCGACCGCATTGCTGTGAACAGCACATAGGCCGCAGATATCCAGAGGCAAACTGACATATCCTAACATATCCAAACGTAGCATACCTCAACATATCGTGCAGCGACCACTGATCCTCGAATCCCCATAGCCAAGCAGAGTGTAGAAGAGCACAGTACAACACAGAAATCCACCGAATAACAGTGTATAGTACAAAAGTCATAACTATTCTAACCAAACTTAACATAACCTTACCTAACCAAACGTAGCCTAGCACAACATAACGTGCCGCGACAATTTTTGGCCTACCCAGGGCCAAGCAGAATATAGTAGAGCAGAGTCGAAATCAGAAATCCAAGGAATGACAGTGTGTAGCACGAAAGTCAAAGCTGTCCTG
>NW_016916514.1:9851-10075 GCF_001483705.2 Eufriesea mexicana | reverse complement strand
TATGGATGTACGGGTGTATGTATGCATGGATGTATGGATGTAAGAATATATGTTTGTGCGGTAGCATGGATGTTTGGATGTGTGGGTGGACGAATGGATTTGTGAATGGACGGAAGAGTGGATGTATGTATGGATGCTTATATGGATGAATGTATGGATGTATGTGTGGTTGTATGGATGGATTGATGTATCGAATGATAGACGTACGTATGGAAGGATTTATG
>NW_016916514.1:830-1135 GCF_001483705.2 Eufriesea mexicana | reverse complement strand
GTATATATGTATGGACGTATGGATGTACGAATTTATGGATGTACGGGAGTTTGGGTGTATGTATGGACGGATGGATGTATTGACGTATGTATGTATGTATGGATGGATGAATGGATTTTTGGATGGATGTATGGATGGATAGATGCACGGATCGATGGACGTATGGATGTGTGGTTGTATGGATGGATGGATGTATGGTTCGACGGATGTATGGATGGGTGGTTGTATGGGTGGGTAGATGTATGGATGGATGGATGTATGGAAAGATGGATGTATCAATGGATGTATGTATGGATGAATGGTTG
>NW_016916514.1:0-225 GCF_001483705.2 Eufriesea mexicana | reverse complement strand
TATGGCTGTATGCATGTATGGATGTATGGATGGATGGATGTATCTAATGATGGACGTACGAATGGATGCATTTATGGAAGTATGGGTGTGGTGATGTATGGATGAATATATGTATGGAGGGATGGATGTATGGTTGGATGGATTTATGGGTGGGTGGATGGGTGGATGGGTGGATGTTCGGATGGATGGATGTATGGATGGATGGATGTATTAATGTATGGACGA
>NW_016916513.1:0-530 GCF_001483705.2 Eufriesea mexicana | reverse complement strand
TGGCTGGACTTGCCATTGGATTGAGGGCGGTAGGCGATCTATTTACCAAGCTATAGCAGATTACAGATTTTGAATAGCCCTATTCTCTGGAAAGTAGATGGCTGTACTTGCCATTGGATTGGAGGCGATAGGCGATCTGTTCGCAAGCTTTAAATGGTTATAGATTTTGAATTGACATATTCTCTGGTTGGATATACTTGCCATTGGATTGAAGGCGTTAGGCCATTTATTCCCCAAGCTATAACAGATTATAGATCTTGAATAGTCCTATTCTCTGGCAAGCAGATGGCTGTACTTGCCACTGGATTGAAGGCGTTAGGCGATCTATTCACCGTGCTATAGCAGGTTGTAGATTTTGAATAGACCTATACTCTGGCAAGTAGATGGCTGTACTTGCCATTGATTTGAATGCGTTATGCGATCAATTCAGCAAGCGATAACAGGTTATAGATATTGAATAGACCAAATCTCTGGCATGTAGATGGCTGTACTTGCCATTGGATTGCAGGCTATAGGCGATCTAATCACCA
>NW_016916512.1:254-621 GCF_001483705.2 Eufriesea mexicana | reverse complement strand
GATTTTTAATAGACTTATTCCCTGGCAAGTATCTGGCTGTACTTGCCATCGTACTGCAGACGATATGCGATCTAATCACCAACCTATGGCAGCTTATAAGTTTTGAATAGACTTATCCTCTGGCAAGCAGATGTCCGCACTGGCCATTGGATTGAAGGCGTTATGCCATCTATTCACCATGCTATAACAGGTTATAGATTTCGAAAACACCTATTCTGTGGCAAGTAGATGGCTGTACTTGCCATTGGATTGAAGGCGTTAGGCGATCCATTCACCAAGCTATAACGGATTATAGATTTTGAATAGGCCTATTCTCTGGCAAGTAGATGGCTGTTCTTGCCATTGGATTGAAGGCGTTAGCCTACCT
>NW_016916512.1:0-243 GCF_001483705.2 Eufriesea mexicana | reverse complement strand
ACCTATTCACCAAGCTATAACAGACTATAGATTTTGAATAGGCCTACCCTCTGGCAAGTAGATGTCTGTACTTGTCATTGAATTGAAGGCGTTATGCGATCTATTCACCAAGCTATAACGGATTATAGATTTTGAATAGACCTATTCTCTGGCAAGTAGATGACTCTACTTGCCATTCGATGAAGGCGCTAGGCGATCTATTCACCAAGATATAACAGATTATATACTTTGAATAGACCTCTT
>NW_016916511.1:0-9607 GCF_001483705.2 Eufriesea mexicana | reverse complement strand
ATGCGAGAAAGTTTGCTCACCACGATATAATCCGAAAATGTCAGTAAAATTGAATTTTCCAGTATGATTCTATTGCATTCCAATGGCTATAGCACGCCAATAAGATCATTTTTCCTTATTGATGCGAGAAACCATGCTCACGAAGATATTAGTCGAAAGTGTCAATAAAATTGAACTTTCCATTCAGATTCTACAGCATTGCAGTGTCTATATCACGCCAATAGAATTTATCCGCCTTACTTATGCAGGAAAGCTTGCTCACCACGATATTAGTCAAAATGTCAATAAAATTGTGCTTTCCAGTCTATTTCTGCTGCATTGCAATGGCTACATCTCGCCAGTAGAAACTTTCGCCCTCATTTATGCGAGATAGTTTGCACATCACGATATTAGACGAAAATGCCAATGAAATTGAACTTTCCTGTATGGTTCTATTGCACTGCAGTGGCACAGCACGCCAAAAGATTCTCTCCTCCTTATTTATGCAAGAAAGCTTGTTCAGGAGGATATTAGTCGAAATTGTCAATAAAATTGAACTTTCCCTTCAGATTCTATTGGTATGCAACGTCTATATCATGTCAATAGTATTTATCCGCCTTACTTACGCGAGGAAGCTTGTTCACCACGATATGAGTCAAAAAATTATATAAAATTGAACTTTCCAGTCAGATTCTATTGCATTACAATGGCTATAGAACCCCAATACAATTTATCCTCCCCATTTATGCAAGGAAGCTTGTTCGCCACGACATTAGTCAAATATGTCGATAAAATTGAACTTTCCAGACCGAGCCCATTGCACAGCAATGTCTATAGTACGGCAATTGGATATTTCCTCCTTATTTATGCGAGAAGGCTTACTCACCACGATATACTCCGAAAATGTCAATAAAATTGAAATTTCCAGAGAGATTCTACAGCATTACAATGGATGTAGTACGCCATTAGGACCTTTCGTCCTTATTTACGCGAGAAAGCTTGTTCACCATGATACTAGTTGAAAATGTCAATAAAATTGAAATTTCCAGACAGATTCTTTTGCACTGCAATGGTTACAGCACGCCAGTAGTACCTACCCACCACATTTATGCTAGAAAGTTTGCTCACCGCGATATTAGGCAAAATGTCAATAAAATTGAGCTTTCCAGACAATTTCTTTTGCATTGCAATGGCTATATCACGCCAGTAGAAACTTTCCCCCTCATTTATGCGAGATAGTTTGCACATAACGATATTAGACGAAAATGCCAATGAAATTGAACTTTCCAGTTTGGTTCTATTGCACTGCAGTGGCACAGCACGCCAAAAGTTTCTTTCCTCTTTATTTATGCAAGAAAGTTTGTTCAGGAAGATATTAGTCGAAATTGTCAATAAAATTGAACTTTCCTGTCAGTTTCTATTGGTATGCAATGTCTATATCATGCCAATAGTATTTATCCGCCTTACTTATGCGAAGAAGCTTGTTCACCACGTTATTAGTTAAAAAATTATATAAAATTGAACTTTCGAGTCAGATTCTATTGCATTACAATGGCTATAGAACCCCAATACAATTTATCCTACACATTTATGCGAGGAAGCTTGTTCACCACGATATTAGTCAAAAATGTCGATAAAATTGAACTTTCCAGACCGACCGTATTGCACAGCAATGTCTATAGCAGGCCAATAGGGTATTTCCTCCTTATTTATGCGAGAAGGTTTGCGCACCACGATATAATCCGAAAATGTCATTAAAATTAAACTTTGCAGACAGACTCTATAGGAATGCAATGGATACAGCACGCCAAAAGAATATTTCATACTTATATATGAAAGAAAGTTAGTTCACCCCGATATTAGTCGAAAATGTCAATAAAATTGATTTTTCCAACCAGATTCCATAGCATTGCGATGGCTATAGCACGCCAGCAGAATCTTTCCTCCTTATTTATGCAAGAGAATTAGCTCACCACGATATTAGTCGAAAATGTAAATAAAATTGTATTTTCTTGCCAGGTTCTACAGCGTTGCAACGGCTATAGCATGCCAACAGTATATTTCATCCATATTTATGCAAGAAAGTTAGTTCCCCTCGATAAAAGTCGAATATGTCAATAAAATTGTATTTTCCTGCCAGACTCTATAGCATTGCAATGGATATAGCACGCCAATAGAATATTTCATCCTGATTTATGAACGAAAGTTAGCTCACCACGATATTAGTCGAAAATGTCAATAAAATTGTATTTTCCAGGCAGATTCTAAAGCATTGCAATGGCTATAGCACGCCAATAGATCTTTCTTCCTTATTTATGCATGAAAGTAAGCTCACCACGACATTAGTTGAAAATGTCAATAGAAATGGATTTTCCAACCAGATTCTATAGCATTGCAACGGCTATAGCACGCCAGTAGGTTCTTTCCTCCATATATTTGCAAGAAAGTTAGGTCACCACGGTATTAGTCGAAAATGTCACGAAATTGTTATATCCAGTCAGTCTCTATTGCATTGCAATGGCTATAGCACGCCAATAGTGTCTTTGCTACTTATATGTGCGAGAAGGTTTGCTCACCACGACATTATTCGAAATTTTCAATGAAATTGAACTTTCCAGTCAGATTCTATTGGAATGCAATCTCTATATCACGCCAATAGAATTTATCCGCCTTACTTATGCGAGGAAGTTTGTTCACGACGATATTAGTCGAAAATGTATATAAAATTGAACTTTCCAATCAGACTCTATTGCATAACAATGGCTATGGTAGGCCAATAGAATCTATCCGCCTTATTTATACGAGGAAGTTAGTTCACCGTGATATTAGTCGAAAATGTTAATAAAATTCAGCATTCCATTCAGATTGTGTTTCATTGCAATGGCTACAACACGCCAAAAGGATTGTTCCTCCTTATCTATTCAAGAAAGCTTGCTCACCATGATATTATTCGAAAATGCCAGCAAAATTGTACTTTCCAGTCAGATTATATTGCATTACAATGGCTATAGCACGCCAATAGAATTTATCCTACCCATTCATGCGAGGAAGCATGTTCGCCACGATATTAGCCAAAAATGTCGATAAAATTGAACTTTCCGGACCGACCCTATTGCACAGCAATGTCTATAGCACGCCAATAGGATCATTCCACGTTAGTTATGCCAGAAGGTTTGCTCACCATGATATAAGCCGAAAATGTCAATAGAACTAAGCTTTCCAGGCAGATTCCATAGCATTGCAATGGATATAGCACGCGATTAGAATCTATCCACTTTATTTATGCGAGGAAGTTTGTTCACCGCGATATTAGTCGAAAATGTTAATAAAATTCACCATTCCATTCAGGTTGTATTGCATTGCAATGGCTACAAAGCGCCAATAGGATCGTTCCTCCTTATCTATGCAAGAAAGCTTGCTCACAATGATGTTTGACGAAAATGTCTATAAAGTTGGTATATCCAGACAGTCTCTATTGCAGTGAAATGGTTATAGCAAGCCAATAGTGTCTTTCCTACTTATTCATGCGAGAAAGCTTGCTCACCATGATATTATTCGAAAATGTCAACAAAATTGTACTTTCAAGACAGATTCTATTGCATAGCAATGGCTATAGCACGCCAATAGAATTTATCCTGCTTATTTATACGAGGAAGCTTGTTCACCACGATATTAGTAAAAAATGTCGATAAAATTAAACTCTCCAGACCGACCCTATTGCACAGCAATGTCTATATTACGGCAATAGGATATTTACTATATATTTATGCGTGACGGCTTGCTCACCACGACATAAGCGGAAAATGTCAATGAAATTAAACTTTCCAGACAGATTCTATTGCATTGCAAAGGATACAGCATGCCATTAGGACATTTCCTCCTTATTTATGCGAGAAAGCTTGTTCACCATGATATTAGTTGAAAATGCCAATAAAATTGAACTTTCCATCCCGATCCTATTGCATAGCAATATCTACGGCACGCAAATAGGATATTTCCTCCTTATTTATGCAAGAAAGCCTGCTCACCACGATTATGCACAAAATGTCAATAAAATTGAGCTTTCCAGTCAATTTCTGTTGACGAAAATGTATATAAAATTGAACTTTCCAGTCAGACTCTATTGCATATCAATGGCTATAGCACGCCAATAGAATCTGTCCTCCTTATTTATGCGAGGAAGTTTGATAACCACGATATTAGTCGAAAATGTTAATAAAATTCACCATTCCATTCAGATTCTATTGCATTGCAATGGCTACAGCACACCAAACGGACCGTTCTACTTATTTAAGCAAGAAAGCTTGCTCACAGCGATATTAGTCGGAAATGTCAATGAAATTGGTATATCCTGTCAGTATCTATTGCATTTCAATGGTTATTGCAAGCAAATAGTATCTTTCCTACATATTCATGCAAGAAAGTTTGCTCACCATGAAGTTATTCGAAAATGTCAACAAAGTTGAATTTTCCAGTCAGATTCAATTGCATTACAATGGCTATAGCACGCCAATAGAATTTATCCTACTTATTTATGCGAGGACGCTCGTTCACCACGATATTAAACGAAAATGCCAATGAAATTGAACTTTCCGGTCTGGTTCTATTGCATTGCAGCGGCACAGCACGCCAAAAGTCCCTTTCCTCCATATTTATGCAAGAGAGATTGCTCATGACGATATTAGTCGAAAATGTCAATAAAATTGAACTTCCCAGTCAGATTCTATAGCAATGCATTGTCTATATCACGCCAATAGAATTTATCCGCCTTACTTATGCGAGGAAGTTAGTCCGCCACGATATTAATCGAAAATGTATATAAAATTGAACTTTCGAGTCAGACTCTATTGCATATCAATGTCTATAGCACGCCAATACGATATTTCCTCCTTATATATGCTAGAAGGTTTGCTCACCACGATATAATCCGAAAATGTCTATAAAATTGAAATTTCCAGACAGATTCTGTAGCATTAGAATGGATGTAGCACGCCAATAAGATATTTCTTCATTATGGATGCAAGAAAGCTTGTCCACCATGACATTAGTTGAAAATGTCATTAAAATTGAACTTTCCAGACCGACCCAATTGCATTGCAATGTCTACAGCACGCCAATAACATCTTTCCACGTTATTTATGCCAGAAGGTTTTGCTCACCACTATCTATGCCGAAAATGTCAATAAAATTAAGCTTTCCAGACAGATTCTATAGCATTGCAATGGATATAGCACGCCAAATGTATCTTTCCTCCTTAATTATGCAAGAAAGCTTGCTAACGAAGATATTGGTCGAAAGTGTCAATAAAACTGAACTTTACAGTCAGATTCTATAGCAATGCAGCGTCTATATCACGCCAACAGAATTTATCCGCCTTACTTATGCGAGGAAGTTTGTTCACCGCGATATAAGTTGAAAATGTATATAAAATTGATCCTTCCAGTCAGACTCTATTGCATATCAATGGCTACAGCAGGCCAATAGTACCTATCCGCCTTATTTACGCGAGGAAGTTAGTTCACCGTGATATAAGTCGAAAATGTTAATAAAATTCACCATTCCATTCAGGTTGTATTGCATTGCAATGGCTACAAAACGCCAAAAGGATCGTTCCTCCTTATCTATGCAAGAAAGCTTGCTCACAATGATGTTTGACGAAAATGTCTATAAAATTGGTATATCCAGACAGTCTCTATTGCAATGAAATGGTTATGGCAAGCCAATAGTGTCTTTCCTACTTATTCATGCGAGAAAGCTTGCTCACCATGATATTAGTCGAAAATGTCAACAAAATTGTTCTTTCATGACAGATTCTATTGCATTGCAATGGCTATAGCACGCCAATAGAATTTATCCTACTTATTTATGCGAGGAAGCTTGTTCGCCACGATATTTGTAGAAAATGTCGATAAAGCTGAACCTTCCGAACCGCCCCTATTGCACTGCAATGTCCATAGTACGGCAATTGGATATTTCCTCCTTATTTATGCGAGGAGGCTTGCTCGCCACGATATAATCCGAAAATGTCAATAAGATTGAAATTTCCAGACAGATTCTATAGCATTAGAATGGCTACAGCACACCAAAAGGTCCGTTGTACTTTTTTAAGCAAGAAAGCTTGCTCACAGCGATGTTAGTCGGATTAGTCGGAAATGTCAATGAAATTGGTATATCCTGTCAGTATCTATTGCATTTCAATGGTTATTGCAAGCCAATAGTATCTTTCCTACATATTCATGCAAGAAAGTTTGCTCAACATGAAGTTATTCGAAAATGTCAACAAAGTTGAATTTTCCAGTCAGATTCAATTGCATTACAATGGCTATAGCACGCCAATAGAATCTGTCCTCCTTTTTTATGCGTGGAAGCTTGTCCACCACGATATTTGTCCAAAATGCCAATAAAATTGAACTTTCATGTACGGTTCTATTGCATTGCAGTGGAACAGCACGTCAAAAGTATCTTTCCTCCTTATTTATGCAAGAAGGCTTGCTCACGAATATATTATTCGAAATTTTAAATACGAATGACCTTTCCAGTCAGACTCTATTGCATATCAATGGCTATAGCACGCCAAAGAATCTATCCTCCTTATTTATGCGATGGAGTCTGTTCACCGCGATATTAGTCGAAAATGTTAATAAAATTCAACATACTATTCAGATTCTATAGCATTGCAATGGCTACAGCTCGCCAAAATTATTGTTCCTCCTTATTTATGCAAGAAAGCTTGCTCACAACGATATTTGTCGGAAATGCCAATGAAACTAGTATTTCCAGTCAGTCTCTATGGCATTGAAATGGTTATAGCAAGCCAATAGTATGTTTCCTACTTATTCATGCGAGAAAGTTTGCTCACCATGATATTATTCGAAAATGTCAACAAAATTGAACTTTCCAGACCGACCCTACTGCACAGCAATGTCTACAGCACGCCAATAGGCTATTTCCTCCTTATTTATGCGAGAAGGTTTGCTCACCATGATATAATCCGAAAACGTCAAAAAGTTGAAATTTCTAGACAGATTCTATGGCATTAGAATGGATGTAGCACGCCATTAGGACCTTTCCTCCTTATTTCGGCGAGAAAGCTTGTTTACCATGATGCTAGCTGAAAATGTCAATAAAATTGAACTTTCCAGACAGATTCTATGGCACTGCAATGGCTATAGCACGCCAATAGTATCTGCCCTCCTTATTTATGCAACAAAGTTTGCTCACCGCGATATTAGTCAAAATGTCAATAAAATTGAGCTATCCAGTCAGTTTCGGTTGCATTGCAATGTCTATATCACGCCAATAGAATTTATCCGCCTTACTTATGCGAGGATGTTTGTTCACGACGACATTAGTCGGAAAACTATATAAAATTAAGCTTTCCAGTCGGACTCTATTGCATATCAATGGCTATCGCACGCCAACAGAATCTATCCGCCTTATTTATGCGAGGAAGTTAGTTCACCGTGATATTAGACGAAAGTGTCAATAAAATTCAACATTCCATTCAGATTCTACGCATTGCAATAGCTATAGCTCACCAAAAGGATCGTTCCTACTTATTCATGCGAGAAATTTTGCTCACAATGATATTATTCGAAAATGTCAACAAAATTGAACATTCCACGTCAGATTCTATTGCATTACAATGGATATAGCACGACAATAGAATTTATCCTGCATATTTATGCGAGGAAGCTTGTTCACCACGATATTAGTCGGAAATGTCAATAATATTAGTATATCCCGTCAGTCTCTATTGCACTGAAATGGTTATAGCAACTCAATAGTATGTTTCCTACTTATTCATGCGAGAGAGTTTGCTGACAATGATATTATTCGAAAATGTCAATAAACTTGAATTTTCCAGTCAGATTCTATTGCATTACAATGGCTATAGCACGAGAATAGCATTTATCCTACTTATTTATGCGAGGAAGCTTGTTCACCACGATATAAGTAAAAAATAACGATAAAATTGAACTTTCCAGACCACCCCTATTGCACTGCAATGTCTATAGCACGGCAATAGGATATTTCCTCCTTATTTATGCGAGAAGGCTTGCTCACCACGATATAAACCGAAAATGTCAATAAAATTGAAATTTCCAGACAGATTGTATAGCATTAGAATGGCTGTAGCACGCCAAAAAATCTTTCCGGCTTATGAACGCAAGAAAGCTTGTTCACCATGATATTAGTTGAAAATGTCAATAAAATAGAACTTTCCAGACCGATCCTATTGCATAGCAATGTCTACAGCACGCCAAAAGGATATTTCCTCCTTATTTATGCGCGAAGGTTTGCTCACCACGATATAATTCGTAAATGTCAATAAAATTGAAATTTCCGGACAGATTCTATAGCACTAGAATGGATGTAGCACGCCATTAGGATCTTTCCTACTTTTTTATGCGAGGACGGCCGTTCACCGTGGTATTAGTCGAAAATGTCAATAAAATTGAACTTTCCAGGCCGGCACTATTGCACAGCAATGTCTATAGCACGCCAATATTATATTTCCTCCTTATTTGTGCGAGAAGGTTTGCCCACAACGATATAATCCGAAAATGCCAATAAAATTGAGCTTTCCAAGCAGTTTCTGTTGCATTGCAATGGCTATATCACGCCAGTAGAAACTTTTCCCCTCATTTATGCGAGAAAGTTTGCGCATCACGATATTGGTCGAAAATGCCAATGAAATTGAACTTTCATGCCTGGTTCTATTGAATAGCAGTGGCACAGCACGCCAAAAGTATCTTTCCTCCTTATTTATGCAAGTAAGCTTGCTCACGAAGATATTAGTCGAAATTATCAATGAAATTGAACTTTCCAGTCAAATTCTATTGGAATGCAATGTCTATATCACGCCAATAGAAGTTATCCGACTTACTTATGCGAGGAAGTCTGTTCACGACGACATTAGTCGGAAATGTATATGAAATTGTACTTTCCAGACAGATTCTATTGCATTGCAATGGCTATAGCACGCCAATAGATTTTATCCTACTTATTTATGCGAGGAAGCTTGTTCACCACGATATTAGTAAAAAATGACGATAAAATTGAAGTTTCCAGACCGCCCCTATTGCAGAGCAATGTCTATAGCACGCCAATAGTATATTTCCTCCTTATTTACGCGAGAAGGTTTGCTCACCACGATATAATCCGAAAATGTCGATAAAATTGAAATTTCCAGACAGATTCTATAGCATTAGAATGGATGTAGCACGCCAATAAGATCTTTCTTCCTTATGCATGCGAGAAAGCTTGCTCACCATGATGCTAGTTGAAAATGTCAATAAAATAGAACTTTCCAGACAGATTCTATTGCATAACAAAGGCTATAGCACGACAATATAATTTATCCTACTTATTTATTCGAGGAACCTTGTTCACCACGATATTAGTCAAAGATGTCGATTAAATTGAACTTTCCACACCGACCATATTGCACAGCTAAGTCTATAGCACGCCAATAGGATATTTCCTCCTTATTTATGCAAGAAAGTTTGCACACAAAGATATTATTCGAAATGTGAATAAAATTAAAATTTCCAAACAGATACTATAGCATTAGAATGCATGTAGCACGCCAATAAGATCTTTCTCCCTTATGGATGTGAGAAAG
>NW_016916510.1:0-703 GCF_001483705.2 Eufriesea mexicana | reverse complement strand
TTAGCGCCATCTATGAGATTGGACTGGAACCTTGAACTGTTGTTGTCGTTTGATTTTTCAGTCGGTACTAGAAAATTAACAAGTTACTCAATTTCTGAGATTAATTTATGAACTTTTATAATTGCATCGTATCGGCAGATTCTCCTAGAACTTTCACATATAACTTTCGATATAAATTTGTCCCTAATTAAGTAATTATTAATTATTATTCTACGGAGTGTTTGAATTGTTCTCGAAGACGCCATTGGGTTTTCGTTAATTACTATCCTTTACGCACTTAATTTGTGAATCTTTATGCACTCGTTAGAAAAACAATGTTCCTGCGAATCTTCTCATATCACTTTTGTTCACATTTTGATTCTAGTTTCGTTTAGTATTAAATATTTTCACGAAAGATCGTAATGGTCACCGTTACGAAATCATAGACGCCATCAAACAAAAATTAATAGCTAACAATTTAGAATTAAATTCTTTACGAAAATTATATAAGAATGTAGCCTGAAGTTCCAGCTTTACAATTAAATTATAAAAGTTCATAAATTAATTGCGGAAATTGAGTAATTAATTAATTTTTCACTGCCGGCGCCCTCTGTCCTTTTCTATACTCTCTCTGTCCCTGTCTGTCACGTGACCTGCTAACCGACGACCTCCTTGCCTATTCTATATTCCTATTACTTTCGTGATTTTTGAGCCCAAATCATAG
>NW_016916509.1:0-557 GCF_001483705.2 Eufriesea mexicana | reverse complement strand
AGAAGAAGAGTCAAAGATATCCAAGCCTAACACAGACCGACGTAACCTATGCTAACGTATAAATACCTTACAGAAGAAGAGTCAAAGATATCCAAGCCTAACACAGACCGACGTAACCTATGCTAACGTATAAAAACTCACCATACCGTGCCTCGAGCCCAGTTGCTGGAATCCCGAGCGTCAAGCAGAGCATAGTGGAGCAGTCTAGAGCGCAGAAATACACCGAATAGCAGTGTACTGCGCAAAAGTCAAAGCTATCCTGTCCCAACCTAACAAAACGTAACTTAACCAAACGTAACCTGACTCATCCTGATGTGCCGAGACCACAATTGCTCCCGTTCTCAGAGCAAAGCAGAACGAATTAGTGGAGATTAGAGCGCAGAAATCTGTAGAGTCGCAGTGCATGGCATAATAGTCGAAACTACCCAATCCTACCACAGGCAAACGTAACGTAACCGAGCGTGGCCTATTTCTACCTAACGTGCTGAGAACAATACAGCCTGTCTTTCCGGATCCAAGCAGAATACACTAGATTAAAGTAGACCGCAGTAATTCAC
>NW_016916508.1:0-296 GCF_001483705.2 Eufriesea mexicana | reverse complement strand
AGGAAAGATTCAATTGGCCAGCGATAGCCATTGCTATTCTATAGTGTCTTGATGGAAAATTCCGTTTTATTGACTTATTCGAATAATATCGTGGTGAGCTTACATTCTTGCATAAATAAGGAGGTGGGATTCTATTTGCCTGCAGTAGTCACTGCAATGCAATAGAATCTGCCACGAAACCTCAATTTCAATGACATTTTCGACTTATATCGTGGTGAGCTAACTTTCTTGCATAAATAAGGAGGTAAGAATCTATTGCCGTGCTATAGCCATTGCAATGCTATAGATTCTGACTG
>NW_016916507.1:0-360 GCF_001483705.2 Eufriesea mexicana | reverse complement strand
AGTAACTGCTGTCTCGAATCGTTGTGTTGAGTTCGGCTTCGCTTGGTTAAGTTATATTTGTTTCTGTTAGGTATGGCTACGTTTGACTTTTCTGCTATACACTGCGTTTCTATGGAGCTCAGCTTTCTACTCTCCTTTAATATGTTTTGCTTGGCTCTGGGGAGCGTCAGCCATAATGGACGCGTCACCTCAGGTTGAGATAAGTTACGTATGGTTACGTTACGATTGGTTAGGTCAGGTGTGTCTAGCCATGACTTTTGCGCTACACACTGTTATTCGACAGATTTCTGCACTCTGCTGTACTCTAATATGTTCAGCTTGGCTCTGGGCCATCAGCATTAAGGGCATCGGCACGTTACG
>NW_016916506.1:0-1070 GCF_001483705.2 Eufriesea mexicana | reverse complement strand
CGGTGTGGGAGGCCCGTATCTACGGACACCTACACGCTGGTGGCGGCGGTGCTCCTGAAGGAGGGGCCGTTTCGTTGAGGCGAAGCGACCGGCAGTCTGTGATGACCGCCTGGCGAGATCGGCTGAGGAAGCCGAGCAGCCGGGTGCACTGCGCGATCGAGGCTGTGCTCCCCGTGCTGGATGCATGGGGGCGCAGCGGCAGCTGGCACACTTTCCGCCTGACACAGGTGCTAACCGGGCACGGGTACTTCGGGGTGCACCTGTGTCGTATCGGGCGGGAACGTGAGATGCAATGTCATCACTGCGGGAAAGTGCGGGACACGGCGCAGCTCACGCTGGAGGAATGCCCGGCGTTGGCTAGCGAGCGCCGGGTACTTTGTCGCGTGGTGGGTAGGGATCTTTCACTCTCCTACGTCTTGGCACGGGTGACGGAGAGCTTGGGTGCGTTGCGTGCGGTGGCCTCCTTCTGCGTGGCGGTTATGTTACAGAAAGAGGCCGCGCAGGGAGGCCGCGAGCGTACCGCGTGCTCCTCGAGCATAGAGCGGCGGAGGCTGAAAGTGCGGCGCCGGTGGGCAGCGCGCGAACTGCCGGATGTGTTAACGCGTTTGAACTACGCCTTCGCGAGCGACCATGTACCTACGGCCGAGGGCAGATGCTGGGGAGGGTTCTGGTGTAAGGAGTCCGCCAGAAACCACGATGGAACTGATGATCCATATAGCTGCAAAGCCGAGCTGCGCAGTGCGGGAGACTTCGGTGAAGTTATAGGGCCCGAAACGGCAAGTCCACTTACCTCGCCTCCTCGTCGGTGCCCTCGGGATCCAGTGGGTGGTGTCCCATGCGTTCGCGAATGCCACTGGATGCGAAAGAGGGAGTGGCAACGGGCCATGGAGACCTTCGGTTGGATCTTATATCCATGCCAGACCCGAAGTGGCCCAAGAGAAATACGCCAATACGGGCATCTCCCCGGGCGTACTCCAAAGCCTACTAGGGTCTTGCGCGGGTTGGCATCCTCCGCTGGTTGGACTGGGCTCTTTTCATTGGTATGTTGAGGAATAAATTCGCACCCAGCA
>NW_016916505.1:0-338 GCF_001483705.2 Eufriesea mexicana | reverse complement strand
GGAGGAATGATTCTATTAACGAGCTATGGCCACTGCAATGCGATAGAATCTGGATGGAAAATTCAATTTTATTGACGTTTTCGGCTAATATCGTGGTGAGTTAACTTTCTCGCATAAATACAAAGGAAAGATTCTATTGGCGTGCTATAGGCTTTGCAATGCTTTAGAATCTGGCTGGAAAATTCCATTTTATTGACTTTTACGACTAATATCGTGGTGAGCCAACTCCCTTGCATAAGTAAGGAGGAAAGATGCTTTTGGCGTGCTACAGTCAATGCAATGCTGCAGAAACGGGCTGGAAAGTTCAATTTTATTGACATTTTCGAGTAATATCGTGG
>NW_016916504.1:14599-15744 GCF_001483705.2 Eufriesea mexicana | reverse complement strand
AAGTCAATTCTCTCCTTAAATAACATATCAAAACGAAATATAAATTGACGAAACATAACTAAACCTAACGAGCCTAGATCACCGTTGCCGGCCTCTCTAGCGACAAGCAGAATATACTGAGCGCAGTGGAGTGCAGAAAGCCGCCACATAGCAGTGTATAGCACAGGAGTCAAGGAAGTCCTGACCTAACCCAACCTAAACAAACCGAACGTAAACTGACAAAACCTACAGAGCCGAGCCTTCCGAGCCCTCTATTGCTGGGCTCCCCACTGCCAAGCAAAACATATTAGGGGAGTGTAGAGCACACAAGTCCATAGAATGGCAATGAAAAGCAGAAAGATCACAGATATCCTAACCTAACCCAGATTTACCTAACATAACCAAATGTATCATATCATAAACTCTCGTGCCGCTGCCACCGTTTCTGTCCTCCCCAGAGCAAATCACAGCATATAAGACCGCAGTAGAGCGCAGAAATCCATTGAGTGGCCGTGTATAGCATTAAAGTCAAAGCTACCATAGCCTAACCCAATGAAACGTAACAAAATCGAAGGTGACATAACGCAACATAACGTCCTTGACCATTGTTGCTGACATCGCCAGAGCCAAGCGGGATATATCAAAGCACAGTAGAACGCAGAAGCCACCGTATAGCTGTGTACACCACAAATGTCAAAGATGTCCTCTCCGAACCTAGCCAATTGTAGCATTACCGAACGTAACATTACGCGACCTAACGCGCCGAGACCACTGTTACTGCAGTCCGCCTAGACGGGTAGAGTACAGGAGAGCAATGCAGACCGTAGAAACCCACCGAATAGCAATGTATAGCTCAAAAGTCGAAGATATCCTTTCTTTTTTTCTTCTTTTTTTTTTCTTTCACGTGGGGGAAATCTTCCAAAGATACCCGGACCCCTTAGGGGTGGGGGCGGGGTTATGTTGGATTTTTAACCACTAAAACCCCCACGATGGCCAGCCCTTCGCATTTCGGTGCGCCCTGGACTTCGTGGCGACGCAATTGCCAGGACGCCCCCGCGACGCAACCGCAGTTCCCTCCCGGCGCGACGAGTAATCGCACCCGAAACGATCATGTCCATGCGCGCGAGACGGGTCGTTTACAGGCACACACACACACACACACACTC
>NW_016916504.1:0-8697 GCF_001483705.2 Eufriesea mexicana | reverse complement strand
CGTGAACGCGTCCGTCTCGTTCGACATTCAGCGCGGCTCTCCCAAGTCGAAGATATCCTAACCTAACCAGGCCTAACATAACCAAACCAAACGTGGGATAACTAGACCGAGCGTGCTTATACCATTGTCGCTGACCTCCAGAGATCAAAGCAGAATATACTAGAACACAGGAGAGCTCGGAAATCCGCTGCACTGTAGAGAAAAGCACAAAAGTCAAAGACGTCATAACCTAACCTGGCATACACCAGCTTAGCCAAACGAAGCCTATCACATCCTAAAGTGCCGCACCACCATTTCTGGATTTCCCAGTGTGAAGCATGGAATATTAGATCACAGCAGAGCGCAAAATTCCACCGAACAGCAGTGTATAGCACAGGAGTCATAGCTATCCTAGCCTAATGTAACGAAGCCTAGTAAAACCGAACGCAACATAAATGAATCAAACGTGCCACCACCGCTATTACTGGCCTCCCTAGAGATAAGCAGAAATTGGTAGAGCAGTGCAGCGCACAGATATCGGCCGAACAGCAGTGTATAGCACAAAAGTCAAAGACACCTTCACCTAACCTGGCCTATCGCAACATAGCCGAGAGTAGAATAACTAATCACATCGACCCGCGACGTCTATTGCTGGCCTCCTGTGAGACAAGCAGAAAGCATTACAGCACAGTAGAGCGCAGAAATACACCGAATGACAGTCTATGGCGCAATAGTCGAAGCTGCCCTGTCCTTATATAACCAAACGTGACATAACGGAATGTTGCTCAGCTCATCCTATTGCGCCGAGGACACTATTGCTTGCATCCGCAGAGCCAAGCAGAATTTACTAGAGCACAGTAGAGCGCAGTAATGCACCGCATTCCAGTGTGCAGCACAAAAGTGGAGGGTACCCCAACCAAACCTGTCCTACCCTAACCAAATCGAACGTTGCCTAACTAAACATAACGTGCCGGGGATACCATTACTGGACACCACATAGTCAAGCAGAACGTACTGGAGCAACGTAGAGAGCAGAAACCCTCCGAATACCGATGAGTAGCGTAAAAGTCGAAGTAATCCCATCCTAACCCAACCCATCGTAACATAACCAAACGTAGTCTCCCACAATCTAACGTGCCGAGAATACTATTGCTGTGCTCCCCAGAGCCAAGCAGAATATGCTAGAGCACAGTAGAGCGCAGAAATCCACCGCACTTATGTGTACAGCACAAGAGTCGTAGATATCCCATCCTAACCCAAACAAACATAACCTTACCAAACGTAATATAACCATACATAACGCGCCGCGGCGACAGTTACTGGCCTCCCCACAGCAAAGCAGAGCATATTAGGTCACCGTAGAGCGCAGTAATCCACCGAATAGCATTCTACATCGGAAAAGTCAAAGCTATCATTTCATATACCAACCAACCGTAACATAACCGACCGTTACTTAAATCAACATGAAGTGCAGCGACCATTATTTCTGGCCTCACCGGGATCAAGCAGTGTACAGAAGAGCACGGTAGAGCGCAAAAACCAATTGAAAAATTGTCTATGACGAGAAAGACAAAACTATCCATACTTAACACAGACAAACATTACCTAACGAAACATAACGTAACTCAACCTGGCGTGCCGAGATCACTATTACTCGGCTCCCCAGAGCCAAGCAGAACATATTAGGGCACAGTACTGCGCCGAATTTCGCCGAATAGCAGTATAAAGCACAAGAGTCATTGCTCCCCTTTCCTACCATAACGAAACGTAACATAACCAAACGTAGCCTATAGCAGACTAACCTGGCGGGACCACAATTACTGGAGTCCCCAGAGTTGATCAGAGTATAGTAGAGCAATGTACACCGCTGATATACGCGGCATAGACGTGTACAGCTCAAAAGTCAAGGCTATCCTGACTAGCCTAACCAAACGTAATACAATCAAACGTATCATGTCTTAACCCAACATGCCGAGACCGCTATTGCTGGAACCTCCAGAGCCAAGCAGAATATACCAGAGAACAGTAGAGCGCCGAAAGCCACCGAATAGCAATGTATAGCAAAAAGGACAAAGATATCCTAACATGACCTGTCCTAACAATGCCTAACGAAATGTAGACTAACAAAACCAAACGCGCCGAGTCCACTATTGCTGGCCTCCGCATCGCCAAGCAGAGCATATTAGATGTGAGAAGAGCGCACAAGTCCAAAGAATGGGCATGTATTGCAGAAAAGTCGTAGCCGTCCGTTCCTAACCCAGAACAACATAACGTAACCAAACGTAACCTGACTAAGCCTGACGTGCCGAGACCACTATTGCTGGCATCCCAGAGCCAAGCTGTACATTTAACATCACAGTGGAGCGCAGAAATCCACCGAATAGCTGTGCATAACGCAAAGGTCATAGCTATCCTGGCTCAACAAAACCAAGCATAACAAAACCAAACGTAGCCTAACACGACCTAACGTGCCAAGACCACCATTGCAGACTACCGCAGAGCCAACCAGAATATACTAGTGAACAGTAGGGCGCACAAGTCCGCCACATTGCAGTGTAAAGCACAGAAGCGAAAGATATCCTAACCTAACCTCACCTAGCCTAACTCAACCAAACGTAGCCTGACATAAGGTAACGTGCCGATAACGCATCTGCTTTCCCTCTCTGTGAAAAACTGAACATATTAGAGCACAGTAGAGTGCAGAAATACGCCGAATAGCAGTGTACAGCGCAAAAGTCAAAGCCTGCCACTCCTAAACTCGCCAATCGTGAGGTAACCAGACGTAACATAACACAACCTAACGTGACGCAACCGCTATTGATGGCCTCCCCTGATCAAAGCAGAACATATTAAAACACAGTAGAGTGCGGTAGTCCTCCGAATTACAGCGAGTAGCACAAATGTCAGAGTATCCTGTCCTAACCTAGCAAAGCGTAACATATACAAACGTAGCATGACGCAACCCGACTTGAAGATATCACTACTGATGGCCTCCATAGAGGCAAGCAGAATGTACTAGAGCACTCACGTGCGCAGAAACCCACCGCATTGCAGTGAACTGCACAAGAGTCGAGGGGGCCCTAACCTAACCTGACCTAACCCAACCGAACCGAATGTATCCTATCTAAACCTAAAGCTCCGAGACCACCATTACTGGCCTCCACAGAGTTGAGAAGAGTATAGTAGAGCAATGTAGGTGGTAGCAATCAACCTAATAGCAGTCTATAGCGCAAAAGTCAATTCTATCCTATAAGAACATATCCAAACGTGATATAAACAAACGTAACATATCTAAACCTATCGAACCGAGACCTCTATTGCTGGCTTCTCGCGAGCAAAGCAGAACACATTAGAGCACAGTAGAGCGCAGTTGTCCGCGGGTAGCAGTGTATAGCACAAAAGTATAAACTATCCTGTACTAACCACACCAAACGTAACATATCAAAACGTAACCCAACCCAGCCCAGAATGAGGAAACAGCTATTGATGGCCTCCACAGAGGCAAGTAGAATGTACTATAGCACAGTAGTACGCAGAAATCAACCGCATTGCTGGGAATTGCACAGAAGTCAAAGATATCCTAACATAACCTGTCCTAACCTAGCCTAACCAAACGTAGCATAAGTCAAAATAACGTGCCGCGACCACTGCTCCTGCCCTGCCCGTAGCCTAACAGAATATAGTAGAGTACAGTAGAGGACAGAAATCGAACGAATACCAGCGTACAGCACGAATGTCAAAGCTATCCTGACCAAACTTTGCCTAACATAACCCACGAAACGTCGCCTAACTCAAGCTAACGCGCCGCGATTGCTGTTACTCACCTCCATAGGTTCGGGCAGAGTATAGTAGAGCAATGCAGAGCGCAAAAATCAACCAAATAGAAGTGTATAGCTCAAAGGAACCAGATACCCTAACATAACCGAGAGGAACGTAGCACAGCTGAACATAACGTGCTGCGACCACTACCCCTGGCCTCCCCAGTGACAAGCATATTGTAGCAGAACAGAGTGGATCACAAGAATCCACCTGACAGCAGTGTATGTCACGAAGCTCAAAGATACCCATACCAAACTTAACCTAGCAAAATCTAATCAAACGTAGCCTAACTTAAACTAACGTGCCGCCACACCTACTGTTTGCCTCCACAGGACAAGGCAGAGTATAGTAGAACACAGTCGAGAGCAGAAATCCTACGAATTGCTTTGTATAGCACGAATGCCAAAGATAGCCAGACCGAGCTTGACATAACCTAACATAACCAAACGTAAGATAACACACCCTAACGTGCCGAGGTCACAATTACTGATCTCCGCAGAGCCTACCAAAACATACTAGAACACAGTAGAGCGCAGAAGTCCACCGAAATACAGTGTACACCACGTAGGTCAAATCAACCCAATCCTAACTCAAACCCACATAACACAACCGGCGCAGTATGGCCCAACTAACGCGCCGAGGCCACAATTGCTGGCCTACGCAGAGCCAAGAAGATTATATTAGAATGCAGTGGCGAGCAATAATCTACCGTATAGCAGTGCATAGCACAAAAGTCAATGCTTTCTTATCCTTGCCTAGCAAAACAAAACACAATCGATTGTAGCCTAACTCAACACAACGTGCCGAGACTACAATTTCTGGTATCCCAAGAACCAAGCAGAGCATATTGCTGCCTGTGTCGAGCGCAGAAATCCACCGAATAGCAGTGTATAGCATAAATGTATAAGTTATACCATTCTATCCTAACCAAACGTTATATAACCAGGCGTAATCAAACTCAACCTAACGTGCCGACACCACTATGGCTGCCCTCCCCAGACACAAGCATAACGTACTAGAGCACAGTTGAGCGCAGAAATCGGCCGAATAGCAGTGCATAGCATAAAAGTAAAAGCTATCCTAACCTAACTTAACCTAGCCTACCACAACCTGTCCTTACCTAACCTAACCCACCTAACATAATCTAACCTAACCGAGCTTTACCAGACCAACCTAACCTAACCTAACATAACATAACCTGTCCAAACCTAACCTAACCTAGCCTAAGCTAACTTGCCGGGAACACTATTGCTGGCTTCCTCAGTGCCAGACTGAACATACTATGGCGCTGTAGTGCGCTCAAATCCTCCGAATAGCCGTCTATAGCGCAAAGGTCGGAGATATAACCGCATAACCCAGCCGGTCCTAATATAACCAAATGTAACCCAACACAAACTGACTTGCCATCGCCACGGCTTGCTGGCATCGCCATAGCCCAACAGAACATACTAGTGGACAGTAGAACGCAGAAATCTATTGAATCGCAGTGTATATCAGAAAAGCCTAAGCTACCCTAGCCTAACACGAACCAACAGAGCCAAACGAAACATAGCATAACCCACCATAACGTGCCGCGAACACCATTGCTGGTCTCCCCACGGCCAAGCGGAATATAGTAGAGCACATTATAGCGCAGAAAGCCACAAGATATCAGTCTATATCACACAAGTCAGTCTTCCCTACCCTAACCTATCAAAATGTAATATAAGCGAAATTTACATAACTTAACCTAACGTGCCAAGGCCACTATTGCTGGCATCCTCAAAGCCACGCAGAGCATATTAGAGCACAGTAGAGAGTAGAGATCGACCCCAATGCCATGTAAAGCGCAAATAACAGAGATGTCCTGGCCGAAATTTACCTAACCTAACAAAACCGAACGTGAAATTACTCGACCAAGCGTGTCGAGAGCACTATACCTGGCGTCCGCAGAGACATGCAGAGTGTGATAGCGCACAGAAGCTCGCAGAAGTTCATAGAATAGCAGTGTGTAGCAGAGAAGTCAAAGCAATCCTAACCTATCTCAACGTAGCCTAGCCTACCCGAACGTAACCTAACTCAGCCTAACGTGCAGCCACCACTATTGCTGGCGTCCCAAGAGTCGAAAAGAGTAAAGTAGAGCAATGTAGAGCGCAGAAATCCATAGAATCGCAGTGCATAGCACAATAGTCGAATGTACACTATCCTGACATATCCAAACGTATCATTACCGAACGAAGCTTAACTAAACGTAACGTGCCGGGTCCACTATTGCTTTCCTCGCAAGAGCCAAGCAGAATATACTAGAGCACAGTGGAACGCAGGAATCCACCGAACATCAGTGTATACAACGTCAGCGGAAGACATCCGAACCTAACCTAGAAGAGCACATCCCACCCAAACGTGGCATAGCTCAACCTAACGTGCCGAGGCCGCTATTACTATCCTCCCGAGGGTATAGCAGAGTAATGTATTGCGCAGAAACTCACCGAATAACAGCGTATAGCACTAAAGTCAAATTTAACCTATCCTATCCTATGCAAACGTAATACAACAAAAGGTAACATATCGTAATGTACGGTGCCGAGACAACTACTGATGGCATCCCCATAGAGAAGCAGGGTATATCGTGCCGGGACATCCATTACTGCCCCCCCCCAGACTCGAGCGGAGTATAGTAGAGCACAGTATAGCGCAGAATTCTTCCGAATAACAGTGTATAACACGAAAGACAAATCTTACCATGCCCAACTCAAACTAACAAGGTATAACCAAACATAGCTCAATCTAGCGTGCCGAGACATATATTACTGGCCTACGCAGTGTCGAGCAGAGTATAGTAGAGCAATGCAGGGCGCTCAAACCCACCAAATAGCAGTGTATAGCAAAAAAGTGGAAGATATCCTAACCCAACCTATCCTAACCGAACCGAACAGGACGTAGCCTAACTCAACACAAGATGCCGAGACTTGTATTGCTGGCATTCCCAGAGGCAAGGATATCATACAAGAGCAGCATAGAGGGCACAAATCCACCGAAAGGCGGTGTATGCCGCACAAGTCAAAGCTACCCTCTACAAGCCTGACCAAGCGAAATATAACCAAACGTAACGTAGCCAAAAATTGTGTGCCACGGCCACTAATAGAGCGCCAAAATCCACCGAATTGTAGCGCATATGACAAAGTGAAAGCTCTCCCATCCTAACCTAACAAAAAGTGACATAAGCAAACGTAGCAAAACTGAGCATAACGCGCTGAGACTACTATTTCGGGCCTCCCAGTGCCAATCGCAACATATTAGGTTACAGTAGAGCGCAGACATCAACCAAATAGCTGTGTATAACACAAAAGTCGAAGCCATCATAGCCAAACGTACCATAACCTACCCTAACCAAACGTAACCAAACTAAACATATTGTGCCACGACCGCTATTGCTGGTCTCCCGTGTGTCGAGCAGAGTAGAGTATAGTTATATAGAGCATACGAATCCACCGAATAGTGGTGTATAGCACAAGAGTAAACCATTCCTTTTCCTAACCAATCCAAACGAAGTAAAATCAAACGTAACATAACATGAACTGGGGCAACGAAGTCAATATCGCTCGCCACCTCACAGACAAGCAAAACGTACCAGCGCGCAGTACAGCGCAGAAAGCATCCGTATAGCATTGTATAGCACAAAAGTCGGAGATATCCTGACCTAACCTGAACCATCCTAACCTAACCAAACGTAGACCTTCTAAACCTAACGAGCGGAGACCATTATAGCTGGCATCCCCAGAGCCAAGCGGAGTATAGTAGTGCACAGTAGCTCACAGAGATATACCGAATAGCAGTATATAGCACAAAAGACAAAGCTTTCCCAACAATACTTATCCTAACCAAACCTAACCAAACGTAATGTGACCCTACCTAACGCCCCGAGAACACTATTGCTGTCCCCGCAGATCCAAGCAGAGCATGTTACAGCACGGTAGAGCGCAGATATCCACCGAATGGCAGCGTACAGCACAAAAGTCAAAGCTACCATATCCAAACATAGCCAAACCTAGCCAAGCCAAGCGTAACCTGACTAAACCAAACGTGCCTCGGCCACAATTTCTGGCCTCCCAGAGGCAAGCAGATGCTAGCACAGAAGTGCGGAGTGCAGATATAGGCCGAAAACAGTGTATAGCTCTAATGTGGAAGCCATTCTGGCCAAACTTAACCTAACCTGACCTAGCCAAGCCAAATATTGATCATCCTAGCATGCCGAGACGACTATTGCTGGCCTCCCCAGAAACAAGGAGAACGCATGAAAGCACAGCAGAGCGCAGAAACCCATCAAACAGAAATGCACAGCACAAATGTCAAAGATATCCCACCCTAACGTAACCAAACCTTACCTATGCGAACGTAATTTAACTCAAGCTAACGTGCGGCGAACACAATTGCTAGCCTCCCGTGAGTCGAGCAGAGAATAGTAGAGCAACGTAGAGCGCAGAAACCCACCGAATGGCAGTGTATAGAACAAAGGTCGGAGCTATCCTATCCTAACCCAGCCAAACGCAACATAACCGAACGCTGAATAACGAAGACTGACGTGCCGAGACAAATACTGCTGACATACCCATAGCCAAGCAAAATATACTAGAGCACAGTAGAGCAGAGAAGTTCACCGAATAGACGTGTATAGTACAAAAACCAGAGCCATCCTGACCAAACTTGGCCAAACCGAGCAAAGCCAAACGTAACATATATCAAGCGAGCCAGTCTCGACCGCCATTACTGGACTCCCAGAGAAAAGCTGATGCTATTCCAGCATTGCAGAACGCAGAAGTCGTCCCAAGAGCAGTGCATAGCACAAAGGCCGAAGCCATGCTTACCGAACTTAACCGAACCTGACCTAAACAGACGTAACATATCTCAACCAAACGTGCC
>NW_016916503.1:0-2132 GCF_001483705.2 Eufriesea mexicana | reverse complement strand
CTTGATGAACTATCTTTCTAGCATGAATAAGGAAGAAATATCCTATTGGCTTGCTATACCCATAGCAATGCTATAGAATCAAGTTGGAAAATTCATTTTTATTGACATTTTCGACTGATATCTTGATGAACTATCTTTCTAGCATGAATAAGGAAGAAATATCCTATTGGCTTGCTATACCCATAGCAATGCTATAGAATCAAGTTGGAAAATTCATTTTTATTGACATTTTCGACTGATATCGTGGTGAGCTACCTTTCCCGCCTAAATAATTAGAAAAGATACTATTGGCGTGCAATAGTCACTGAAATGCTATAGAACCTCGCTGGAAAATTCAATTTTGTTGACATTATCGACTAATATCGTGGTGAGCTAACTTTCTTTCATAAATAGGGAAGAAATATCCTATTGGCTTGCTATAGCCATGGCTTTGATATAGAAACTGGCTGGAAAATTCAATTTTATTGACACTATCGACTACTGTCATGGTGAGCTGCCTCTCCCGCCTAAATAATGAGAAAGGATACTATTGGCGTGCTATAGCCGTTGCACTGCTATAGAATCTGGATGGAAAACTCATTTTTATTGACATTTTCGACTGATATCGTGGTGAACTAACTTTCTTGCATAAATAAGGATTAAATATCCTATTGACTTGCTATAGCCATGGTAATGCTCTAGAATCTGGCTCGAAAATTCAATTTTATTGACATTATCAATTACTATCCTTGTGGCCTAACTTTCTTTCACACACAAGGAGGAAAGGTTCTACTGGCGTACTATAGTCACTGCAATGCTATAGAACCTGCCTGGAGAATTAAATTTTATTGACATTTTCGACTAATATCGTGGTGAGCTAACTTTCTTGCATAAATAAGGGAGAAATATTCTATTGGCGCGATATATCCTCTGCAATGCTACAGAATCTGGCCGGAAAACAAGATTTTGTGGACATTTTCGCCTGATATCGTGGTCAGCTGCCTCTCCCGCCTTAATAATGCGAAAAGATACTATTGGCGCGCTATAGCCATTGCACTGCTATAGAATCTGGCTAGAAAATTAAATTTTATTGACATTTTCGACTAATATCGTGGTGAGCTAACTTTCTTGCATAAATAAGGAAGAAATATTCTATTGGCGCGATATATCCACTGCAGTGCAGCAGAATCTGGGTGGAAAACTCGATTTTATGGACATTATCGACTAATATCGTGCCGAGCTAACTTTCTTGCATAATTAAGGAAGAAATATCCTATTGGCGAGATCTAGTCATTGCGATGCTATAGAGTCTGGCTGGAAAATTCAATTTTATTGACATTTTCGACTAATATCGTGGGGACCAAACTTTTTTGCATATATAAGGAGGAAAGATTCTACTGGCGTGCTATAGTCATTGCTATGCGATAGAATCTGCCTGGAAAACTCATTTTTATTGTCATTTTCGACTGATATCTTGATGAACTATCTTTCTTGCATAAATAAGGAAGAAATATCCTATTGGCGTGCTATACCCATTGCAATGCTATAGAATCAAGTTGGAAAATTCATTTTTATAGACATTTTCGACTGATATCTTGATGAACTAACTTTCTTGCATAAATAAGGAAGAAATATTCTATTGGCGCGATATATACACTGCAATGCTACAGAATCTGGCTGGAAGATACATTTTTATGGACATTTTCGACTGATATCGTGGTGAGCTACCTTTCCCGCCTAAATAATGGGAAAGGATACTATTGGCGTGCTATAGCCATTGCACTGCTATAGAGTCTGGATCGAAAACTCATTTTTATTGTCATTTTCTACTGCTATCGTGGTGAACTAACTTTCTTGAATAAATAAGGGTTGAGTATACTATTGGTGTGCTATAGCCATGGTAATACTATAGAATCTGGCTGGAAAATTCATCAATTTTAACATCATTATCGACTACTATCGTGGTGACCTAGCTTTCTTGCATAGAGAAGGAGGAAAGGTTCAACTGGCGTACAATAGTCACTGCAATCCTACTGTACCTGGCTGGAAAATTCATTTTTATTGACTTTTTCGACTAATATCGTGGTGAGCTGCCTTTCCTGCCTAAATAATGAGAAAGAATACTATTGGCGTGCTATAGCCGTTGCACTGCT
>NW_016916502.1:0-386 GCF_001483705.2 Eufriesea mexicana | reverse complement strand
TTATGCGATGTATTCACCAAGCTATAACAGATTATAGATCTTGAACAGCCCTATTCTCTGGCATGAAGATGGCAGTACTTGCCATTGGATTGGAAGCGATAGGCGACCTATTCACCAAGCTATAACAGATTATATATTTTGAATAGACCTATCCTCTGGCAAGTAGATGGCTGCAATTGCCATTGAATTGAGGGCGTTAGGCGACCTATTCACCAAGCTATAAGAGGTTACAGATTTTGAATAGACCTATCCTCTGGCAAGTAGATGGCTGTACTTGCCATTGGATTGAAGGCGTTAGGCGATATACTCACCAAGCAATAACATGTTATAGATTTCGAATAGACCTATTCTCTGGCAAGTAGATGGCTGTACTTTCCATTGGTTGA
>NW_016916501.1:0-564 GCF_001483705.2 Eufriesea mexicana | reverse complement strand
CTAACACAGTATAACCGGCCGCGGCCGCTATTGATGACGTTTGTAGAGCCAAGAGAAGCACAATAGAGCGCATTAGAACGCAGACATCCATCGAATAGCAGTGTAGCGCACAAAAGTCAAAGTAGCCTATTCTATCCTAGCCAAACGTAACATTCCCAAACGAAGCCTAACTCAACCTCTCATGACCAGACAACAATCGCAGACCTCCACAGAGACAAGCAGAGAGTACTAGAACACAGTTGCGCGCAGAAATCGGCCCCATTGCAGTGAGTATCACAAAGGTCGAAGATATCCGAACATGACTAACCTAGCATAACCGAACGTTGCATAACTCAACATAGCTTGCAGCTACCACTTCTCCTGGCCTCCCCATGGACTAGCAGAATGTGTTAGAATACAGTAGATGGCATAAATACACCGAGTAGCAGTGTATGGCACCAAAGTCAGAGACAAACATAACCAAACCTAGCCTAACGGAACGTTAGCTAACTCAAACTAACGTGCCGCGACCGCTATTGTTCGCCTCCGCGGAGTCGAGCAGAGTACAGTAGAGCAATGTAGAGC
>NW_016916500.1:15463-18241 GCF_001483705.2 Eufriesea mexicana | reverse complement strand
ATACAACCATCCATCCATTCATACATATATGCATTCATACATCCATACATCCATACATCCATACGTTACATCCATAAATATATACGTCCATACATCCATACATCCGTACGTACAAAAATCCATCCATACATACATCCATACATACATCCATACATCCATACATCTATACATCCATACATTCATGCATACAAACATCCATACATGCATCCATCTAAACATCCATCCATTCACACATCTGTACATCCTCACATCCATACATCCATAAATATTAGCATCCGTACTGCCATCCATCGATATCTCCATCCATCCATACATTCTTACATATATACATCCATATATCCATACATCCGTGCATCCGTCAATCCATTCATCAGTCTATCCAAACATCCACCCATCCACACATCCACGCACCCATTCATCTATCAACCCAAACATCCAGCCATCCATATATGTATCCATACATACATCCATCCGTAAATCCATCTTTCCATACATCCATCCATCCATAGATCCACCCGTCCATACATCCATCGAGCCATACATCCATCCATCAATACAAGTACCCATCCATACATCCGCCGATACATACATCTATCCATCCATACGTCCATCCATCCATACATTCATACATCCGCACATCCATAAATCCATCCATCCACACATCCACCCAACCATACATGCAGCCATGCGTACATCCATACATACATCCATACATCCATCCATCCAAACATCCGTCCATCCGTACATCCATCCATACATACATTCATCCATTCACACATCCATACATCCATACATCCGTACATCCATACAGTCGTACATCAATACATCCATACATCCACACATCCATACGTACATCCATACATATATACATACATACATACGTACATACGTCCATACATCCAACCATACGTACATCCATACATACGCCCTTCCATCCATCCATGCATCCGTTCTTCCTCCCATCCTATCACCCGCTCTTCAGATCATCCACCCGCACATCGATACAGACACACATCTATCGTTCCATACATCCATCCATCCACACATCCATACATCCATAAGTACGTCCAACCATACAACCATCCATCCATACATACATCCACACGTAAATCCATACATACATACATACACCTATACACACGTCCATACATACGTCCATCCATACATCCACACATACACCCATATACATATCCATACATACATCCATAGATATATCCATACATACATCCGTACATACATCCATACATCCATCCATACATGCATCCATGCATACGCCCATCCATCCATCCATGCAGCCGTTCCCCAACCTTCCTTTCACCCGCTCTTCAGTTCATCCACCCATCCATTTATCCACCCGCACATCCATCCATCCATACATCAACCCATCCATACATCAACCCATCCATACATCCATCGATCGTTACATCCATCCATCCATACTAGCACCCATCCATACATCCTCTGATCCATACATCTATCCACCCATGCATCCATCCATCCAAACACCCACTCATCCATCCACTCATCCATCCATTCACACATCCATCCATAAATGCATCCATCCATTCATACGTCCATCCATACATTCTTCCATCCATACATCCATACATCCACCCATACATACGTCCATCCACCGACCCATCCATCTATCTATGCATCCATACATACATCAAAACATACATCCATAGATACAATCATTCATACATCCATGCATACATCCATACGTACATCCACACAAACATCCATACATACATCCATAAAACCCAACACTCATGCATCCATACATCTTTACATCAATACATCAATCCATCCATATATCCTGACACTACACATACATCCATCCACATATCCATCGATCCATACATCCATACAACAATCCATCCATCCAGACATGCATACGCATATTCATCCATACATCCATACGTCCGTACATACGTCCATCCATACCCCAATCCATACATACACCCATCCATCCACACAACCATTCATGCATTCATACATCCATCCACACATCCACCATGCCACACACCCATCCATTAATACATCCACCCATCCATACATCCATCGAAACATACATCCATCCATCCATACTAGCACCCATCCATGCATCCATTGGTCCATACATCTATCCACCCATACATCCATACATCCATCCATCCACACATCCACACATCCATAAATCCATCCATCCATACATCCATCCAACTATACGTACATCCATACATCCATCCACATATACATCCATACATCTATCCATCCATACATCCATCAATACATTCATCCATCCATCCAGACATCCATACATATATACATCCATACTTCCGCATCAACCATACTTTCGTACGTCCGTACATACATACATACATATATCCATACATCCATCCATCCATATATCCATGCAACTACGCATTTATACATCCACACATCCATAGATCCATAAATATTACCATCCGTACTCCCATCCATCGATACTTCCATCCATCCATATATCCATACATATATACATCCATACATCCGTTCATACGTACATCCGTCCATCCATACCTCAAACTATCCATACATCCATCCATCCATAGAGCCATCCTTCCATACATCCACACATCCATACATCCATACATACATCGATACATACATCCATACGTTCAACCATACATACTTCCATACATCCACACATCCATGTACCCATAAATCCATCAATCCGTACTTCCATCCATCCATCCATACATCCATCCAACCATACGTACATCCATACATAAATCTATACATCCATGCACTCAT
>NW_016916500.1:904-10900 GCF_001483705.2 Eufriesea mexicana | reverse complement strand
ATCCATACATCCATCCAACTATACGTACATCCATACATCCATCCACATATACATCCATACATCTATCCATCCATACATCCATCAATACATTCATCCATCCATCCAGACATCCATACATATATACATCCATACTTCCGCATCAACCATACTTTCGTACGTCCGTACATACATACATACATATATCCATACATCCATCCATCCATATATCCATGCAACCACGCATTTATACATCCACACATCCATAGATCCATAAATATTACCATCCGTACTCCCATCCATCGATACTTCCATCCATCCATATATCCATACATATATACATCCATACATCCGTTCATACGTACATCCGTCCATCCATACCTCAAACTATCCATACATCCATCCATCCATAGAGCCATCCTTCCATACATCCACACATCCATACATCCATACATACATCGATACATACATCCATACGTTCAACCATACATACCTCCATACATCCACACATCCATGTACCCATAAATCCATCAATCCGTACTTCCATCCATCCATCCATACATCCATCCAACCATACGTACATCCATACATAAATCTATACATCCATGCACTCATTCATCAATCCATCCATACATACATACATCTATACATCCATACATCCATACATCCATCCATCCGTATATCCGTCCAACCATATATCCATACATTCATACATCCATACATCCTTAAAACCATCCATCCATAAATCCATCCATACATCCATACATCCGTACATACATCAATCCATACATCCTTCCATCCATCCATCCATACACCCATTCATCCATACATCCATCCATCCATCCATCCATATATCCATAAATATATACATCCATATATCCACACATCCGAACATCCATACATTCCTACATTAATACATTCATACATCCATCCATCCGTACATACATCAATCCATACATCCTTCCATCCATCCATCCATACATCCATCCAACCATACGTACATCCATTCATAAATCTATACATCCATGCACTCATTCATCAATCCATCCATACATACATACATCTATACATCCGTACATCCATACATCCATCCATCCGTACATACATCAATCCATACATCCTTCCATCCATCCATCCATACATCCATCCAACCGTACATACATTCACAAATCAAATCCATACATACATCCATACATCCATACATCCATACGTCCATAAATATATACATCCATATATCCACACATCCGAACATCCATACATTCCTACATTAATACATTCATACATCCATCCATCCGTACATACATCAATCCATACATCCTTCCATCCATCCATCCATACATCCATTCATCCATACATCCATCCATCCATCCATCCATATATCCATAAATACATACATCCATAAATCCACACATCCACACATCCAAAAATCCACCCATCCATACATACATCCAACCATACATAATTCCATACATCCATCCATATATACATCCATACATCCATCCACCCATACGTCCATCCATTCATTCATCCATCCATCCACACATCCATTCATATATACATGCATGCATTCAAACATCGGTATCATCCATACATATATACATCCATACATCCGAACATCCGTATCATCCATACTATCGTACATCCATACATACACACATACATACATCCATACATACATCCATCCACGTATCCATCTATCCACACATCTGTACATCCACACTCCCATACATCCATAAATGTTACCATCCGTAGAGCCATCCATCGATACTTCCATACATACATCCATCCATATATATATACATCCATACATCCATTCATACGTACATCCATCCACTTCTACCTCAAACCAACCATGCACCATCCATCCATGCAGCCATCATTCCATACATCCATACATCCAGTCAAAAATCGATACATACATCCATTCGTTCATCCATACATACATACATCCATACATAAATCCATACATCCACACATCCATGTATCCATAAATCTATCAATCCGTACTTCCACCCATCCATCCATACATCCATCCAACCATACGTACATCCATACATACATCCGCATATACAACCTTACTTCCGTCCATTCATTCATCAATACACCCATACATACATACATATATACGTCCATTCATCCATACATCCGTACATCCATACATTCGCACATCCATACATACATGCGTTGATACATCCATTCATCCATACATCTACCCATCCATACATACGTACAACAATCCATCCATCCACCATCCATACATACATACATACATCAATACATATATCCATAGATACGCATGTACATTCGTCCATACATACATCCAAACACACATCCTTCCACACATCCATCCATACATCCACACATACATCCACAAAAACACCCCTACATACATCCATAGAAGCATGCATTCATGCATCCATACATCTGTACATCAATACATCCTTCCATCCATATATCCTGCCAACTACACATACATCCATCCATGCATCCATCCATCCATACACCCATACATCCATACATCCTTACATATATACATCCGTACATCCACTAATCCGCACATCCATACATTCGTAAATCAATACATCCATTCTACCATACATCCATACATCCATACATTCATAAATACATGCACCCATGCATCCGTGCATCCATTCATACATCCAACCTTACATACGTCCATCCATACATCCATACATTCATAAATTCATACATCCATAAATCCATCCATCCATATTCCCATCCATCCATACAACCATGCATACATACATACATACATACATACATCCATATATACATACATCCGTGCATGCGTCAATCCATACCTCAGTCCGTTCACACAACCATCCATCCATACATACATCCGTCCATACATCCACGCACCCATAAATCTATCCACCCAAACATCCATCCATCCATATGTCCATCCTTCCATATACCCATCCATACACACATCCACCCATACATACATCCATCGAACGATACACCCATCCATCCTTACATCCACCGACCAATCCAGACATCCATCCATACATCCATACACACAACAATACATACATCCATACATACACCCATACATTCACCCAAACATATATCCATACATACATCCTTACATACATCCATACATCCTCACACTCATTCTTCCATACATCTGTACATCAATACATCCATTCACGCATATATCCAGCCAACCACACATACACCCAGCCATACATCCTTCCATCCATACACCCATACATCCATACATCCATACATCCATTCAGATATACATCCATACAACCATACAAGCACCCATCCATAGATCCATTGATCCATACATCTACCCATCCATACATCCATACATCCATACATCCGTACATCCATACATTCGTAATCCATACGTTCATATACCCACACATCCTTACATCCATACATCCATACATCCACACATCCATACATCCATCCATCCGTATGTCCGTCCAGCCGTACATCCATATATTCATACATCCATTCATCCATAAAACCATCCATCCATAGATCCATCCATCCGTACACACATCCTCCCATACATCCACCCATCAATACATCCTCCCATCCATACATCCATCGATGCATACACCCATACACCAATCCATGCATCCATTCATCCACACAACCATACCTCAATCCATCCATACATCCATCCATCCATACAACCATTCATCCATTCAAACATCCATACATACATCCACCTTGCCGTACATCCACCCGTCCATACCTCCACCCATCCATACTTCCATCGATCGATCCATCCATCCATCCATACAAGCACCCATCCAAACATCCATTGATCCGTACATCTATGCATCTATACATCCATCCGTCCATACATCCACACATCCATACATCCATACATCCATACATATACACATCCGTACATCCATTCACCCGTACATCCATATATTCATACATGCATACGTCCATAATCCACACATCCATGCATTCATACATCCATACGTATGTACACACGTACATGCATTCACCCGTACATCCATACATTCGTGCATAAATACATACATGCATGCATACATCCATAATCCAAACATCCATACATCCATACACATATCCATCCATCCACCCATACATCCATACATCCACACATCCATATATCCATCCATCCGTACATCCATCCAACCATACATTCAACCATACATCCACACATACATCCATAAATCGATCTCTCTATACATCCATCCATCCGTACATACATCATTCCATATATCCATCCATCCGTACATACATCATTCCATATATCCATCCATCCGTACATACATCATTCCATATATCCATCCATCCGTACATACATCATTCCATATATCCATCCATCCGTACATACATCATTCCATATATCCATCCATCCGTACATACATCATTCCATATATCCATCCATCCGTACATACATCATTCCATATATCCATCCATCCGTACATACATCATTCCATATATCCATCCATCCGTACATACATCATTCCATATATCCATCCATCCGTACATACATCATTCCATATATCCATCCATCCGTACATACATCATTCCATATATCCATCCATCCGTACATACATCATTCCATATATCCATCCATCCGTACATACATCATTCCATATATCCATCCATCCGTACATACATCATTCCATATATCCATCCATCCGTACATACATCATTCCATATATCCATCCATCCGTACATACATCATTCCATATATCCATCCATCCGTACATACATCATTCCATATATCCATCCATCCGTACATACATCATTCCATATATCCATCCATCCGTACATACATCATTCCATATATCCATCCATCCGTACATACATCATTCCATATATCCATCCATCCGTACATACATCATTCCATATATCCATCCATCCGTACATACATCATTCCATATATCCATCCATCCGTACATACATCATTCCATATATCCATCCATCCGTACATACATCATTCCATATATCCATCCATCCGTACATACATCATTCCATATATCCATCCATCCGTACATACATCATTCCATATATCCATCCATCCGTACATACATCATTCCATATATCCATCCATCCGTACATACATCATTCCATATATCCATCCATCCGTACATACATCATTCCATATATCCATCCATCCGTACATACATCATTCCATATATCCATCCATCCGTACATACATCATTCCATATATCCATCCATCCGTACATACATCATTCCATATATCCATCCATCCGTACATCCATACATTCATAAATACATGCACCCATGCATCCGTGCATCCATTCATCCATCCAACCCTACATCCGCCCATCCATACATCCATACATTCATAAATACATACATGCATAAATCCATCCATTCATACTGCCATCCATCCATACAACCGTGCATACATACATACATACATATATACATCCATATATACATACATCCGTGGATGCGTCAATCCATACCTCAGTCCGTTCACACATCCATCCATCCATACATACATCCGTCCATATATCCACGCACCCATAAATCTATCCACCCAAACATAATCCATCCATATATCCATCCTTCCATAAACCCATCCATACATACATCCACACATACATACATCCATCGAACGATACACCCATCCATACTTACCTCCACCGACACATCCAGACATCCATCCATACATCCATACACACATCAATACATGCATCCATACATACATCCATACATTCATCTAAACATATATCCATACATACATCCTTACATAAAACCATAAATACATCCGTACATAAATCGATACGAACATCCATACATACATCCATGTATACAACCACACATACATCCATACACACATCCATGCATACACCAATACATACATCCACAAAAACATGCATACATACATCCATACATCCTCACACACATTCATCCATACATCTGTACATCAATATATCCATTCACGCATATATCCTGCCAACCACACATACATCCAGCCATACATCCATCCATCCATACACCCATACATCCATACATCCATACATCGATTCAGATATACATCCATACAACCATACAAGCACCAATCCACACATCCATTGATCCATACATCTATACATCCATACGTCCATACATCCACACATCCATAAATCCATCCATCCATACATCCATGCAACCATACATACGTCCATACATCCATCCATACATACATCCATACATCCATCCATACATACATACATCTATTCATCGATCCATCCATCCATACATCCATACATATATACATCCATACATCCATACATCCGTATCATCCATACATTCGTAAATCCATACATACGTCCATACATCCATACATACATCAATCCATACATCCACACATACACCCATATACATATCCATACATACATCCACAGATATAACCATACATACATCCGTACATACATCCATACATCTATCCGCCCATGCATCCATCCATCCAAACACCCACTCATCCATCCACACATCCATCCATTCACTCATCCATCCATAAATGCATCCATCCATTCATACGTCCATCCATACATTCTTCCATCCATACATCCATACATCCATCCATACATACGTCCATCCACCAACCCACCCATCTATCTATAGATCCATACATACATCAAAACATACATCCATAGATACAATCATACATACATCCATGCATACATCCATACATACAGCCACACAAACATCCATACATACATCCATAAACCCTTACACTCATGCATCCATACATCTGTACATCAATACATCCATCCATCCATATATCCTGACACTACACATACATCCATCCACATATCCATCGATTCATACATCCATACAACGATCCATCCATCCACCCATCCATACACCAAAACACACATCAATACATATATCCATATATACACAGATACATTCGTCCATACAAACATCCATACACACATCCTTCCATACATCCATCCATACAACCATACTTACATCCATACAAACATCCATACAAGTATCCATACATTTCATACATCCAAACATGCATACACATATTCATCCATACATCCATACATCCGTACATCCGTCCATCCATACCCCAATCCATACATACACCCATCCATCCATACAACCATTCATGCATTCATACATCCATCCACACATCCACCTTGCCACACACCCATCCATTAATACATCCACCCATCCATACATCCATCGAAACATACATCCATCCATCCATACAAGCACCCATCCATGCATCCATTGGTCCATACATCTATCCACCCATACATCCATACATCCATCCATCCACACATCCACACATCCATAAATCCATCCATCCATACATCCATCCAACTATACGTACATCCATACATCCATCCACATATACATCCATACATCTATCCATCCATACATCCATCCATTCATTCATCCATCCATCCATCCATACATCCGCATCAACCATACTTTCGTACGTCCGTACATACATACATACATAGATCCATACATACATCCATCCATATATCCATGCATCCACACATCTATACATCCTCACATCCATAGATCCATAAATATTACCATCCGTACTCCCATCCATCGATACTTCCATAGATCCATATATCCATACATATATTCATCCATACATCCGTTCATACGTACATCCGTCCATCCATACCTCAAACCATCCATACATCCATCCATCCATAGATCCATCCTTCCATACATCCACACATACATACATCCATACATACATCGACACATACACCCATACGTTCATCCATACATACATCCATACATCCACACATCCATGTACCCATAAATCCATCAATCCGTACTTCCATCCATCCATCCATACATACATCCAACCATACGAACGTCCATACATACATCTATACATCCATGCAATCATTCATCAATCCATCCATACATACATACATATATACGTCCATACATCCATACATCCGTACATCCATACATTCGTACATCCATACATCCATACATCCATACATCTATACATCCATCCATCCGTACATACATCAATCCATTCATCCATCCATCCATCCATCCATACATCCATACATCCATACATACGTCCATCCATCCATCCATACATCCATAAATATATACATCTATAAATCCACACATCCACACATCCAAAAATCCACCCATCCATACATCCATCCAAACATACATACTTCCATACATCCATCCATATATACATCCATATATCCATCCATCCATACATCCATCCATTCATTCATCCATCCATCCACACATCCATTCATATATACATCCATACATCCAAACATCGGTATCATCCATACATATATACGTCCATACATCCGAACATCCGTATCATCCATACTTTCGTACATCCATACATACATACATACATACATCCATACATACATCCATCCACGTAACCATCTATCCACACATCGGTGCATCCTCACACCCATACATCCATAAATATTACCATCCGTACAGCCATCCATCGATACTTCCATACATACATACATCCATATATATATGCATCCATACATCCATTCATACGTACATCCATCCATTTCTACCTCAAACCAACTATTCACCATCCATCCATGCAGCCATCATTCCATACATCCATACATCCATACATCCAGTAAAAAATCGATATATACATCCATACGTTCATCCATACATACATCCATCCATACATAAATCCATACATCCACACATCCATGTATCCATAAATCTATCAATCCGAACTTCCACCCATCCATCCACTCATCCAACCATACGTACATACATACATACATCCACACATCCATACATCAATACATCCATACATATATACATCCGTACATTCATTCATCCGTACATCCATACATTCGTACATCCATACATACGTAGAACCACACATACATACAACCATACATCCATAAATCCATCCATCTATACATCCATCCATCCGTACATACATCATTCCATACTTTCATCCATCCGTACATCCACCCGTCCATACATCCACCGATCAATACATCCATACAACAATACATACATCCACCCATCCATACACACATTAATACATATATCCATACATACATCCATACACACATCCTTCCACTCATCCATGCATACAACCACACATTCATCCATACAAACATCCATAGACACATCCATACAAGCATACATTCATGCATCCATACATCTGTACATCAATACATCCATACATCCATACATATATCCATCCATCCATCCATACATCCATACATCCACACATCCATAAATCCATCCATCCGTACATCCACCCAACCATTCATACATCCACAAATACACCTATTCATACATCCATCCATCCATCCATCCATACATCCATCCATTCATTCATCTATCCATCCAAACATCCATAAATATATACATCCGTATCATCCATACATTCGTAAATCCATACATACAAGCACCCATACTTCCATCCACCCATACATCGACCCATCCATACATCCATCGATCCATACATCCATACAACAATCCATCCATCCACCCATCCATTCATCCATACATATATCAATACATATATCCATACATACACAGGTACATTCGTCCATACATACATCCATACACACATCCGTCCACACATCCATCCATACATCCATACATCCATCCATTCATTCATCCATCCATCCATACATCCATAAATATATACATCCATACATCCATTCATCCATACATCCATACAGCCATACATCCATACATCCACAGATCCATACATTCATACATCCATACATCCATACATAGATACACCTATACATCCATCCATCCATCCATCCATAAGTCCATACATCCACACATCCATAAATCCATCCATCCCTCCATCCATCCATACATCCATCCAACCATACATTCATCCATACCTCCATCCATACATACATCCATACATCCATAAATCCATACATCCATCCATTCATTCATCAATCCATCCATACATCCATAAATATCTACATCCATACATCCATACATCCTTATCATTCATACATTCGTACATCCACACATACATGCATCCATACATCCATCCATCCA
>NW_016916500.1:0-800 GCF_001483705.2 Eufriesea mexicana | reverse complement strand
CATACATCCATACATCCATACATCCATACATCCTTACATATATACATCCGTACATCCATACATTCGTACATCCATACATTCGTACATCCCTACATACATACAACCATACGTCCATCCACCCATACATCCATACATCCAAATATCCATAAATCGATCCATCCATACATCCATCCAACAATACACACATCCATACATCCATCCATATATACATCCATACATCGATCCATCCATACATCCACCCATCCATACATCCGGCGATCCATACATCCATACAACAATATATCCATCCACCTAACCATAGATCCATACATACATCATTACACATATCCATACATACATATGTACATTCGTGCATACATACATCCATACACACATCTTCCCACTCATCCATCCATAAATCCATATACATCCATACAATCATCCATAGATACATTCATGCAGGCATACATTCATGCATCCACACATCTGTACATCAATACATCCATCCATCCATATATACTGCCAACTACATATTACCATCCATACATCCATCCATCCATACGCCCATGCATCCATACATCCATACATCCATACATATATATATATATACGTACATCCATTTACCCGTACATCCACACATTCGTACGACCATACATACATACGTCCATACATCCATACATCCATACATCCATAATCCATACATCCATGGATCAATACATCCATACATATATCCAACCATCCATACATAAATCCGTACTTCCACACATCCATAAATCCATCCATCCATACATACATCCAACCATACATACATCCATACATCC
>NW_016916499.1:0-931 GCF_001483705.2 Eufriesea mexicana | reverse complement strand
GCGGATGGATGGACTTTTGCCTGTATGGATGCATGAATGTATGGACGTATGAATGGATGGATGGATGGATGGATGGATGTAAGGATGTATGGATGTATGGAAGTATGCGTGTATGGATGTATGTATGTATGAATGTATGGTTGTAAGAAGGTATGGATGTATGCAGGTATGGATGTATGGATGTATGGATGTATTTACTTATGGATGTACGGATTTAAGGATGTACGGATGTATAGATGTATGGATGGATGGATGGATGTACTGATGTATGTATGTATATATGTATGTATGAATGGATTGGTGGATGGATGTACGGGTGGATGGATGTATGGATCGATGGATGTATGAATGGCTGGATGTATGAGTGCATGGATGTATGGATGGATGTATGCATGGATGAATGTATGGATGGGAGGATTTATGGATGGATGGATGTATGGAAAGGTGGATATATGGATGAATGTATGTATGGGTGGAAGGATGTATTGAAGTACGGGTGTATGGATGTGTGGATGTATGAATGTATGTATGGATGAATGTTTGGATGGATAGATATATGGATCGATGGATGTATGGATGGGTGGTTGTATGGATGGATGGATGTATGGAAGGATGGGAGAATGGATGGATGGATGTATGCATTGACGGACGAATGGATGAATGTACGTATGTATGGATTGAGGTATGGATGGTCGGATGTACGGAAGAATGAATGTATGGATGGATTTAGGTATGGATGTATGTAGGGATGGGTGTATGGATGTATGAATGGATGGATGTATATATGTATGGATGTATGGATTGATGGATGTATGGATGGATGGAGGTGTGGATGGATGAATTTTTTGATGTATGTATGGATGTAAGTTTGGATGGATGGTTTGGTGGATGGATGTATGGATGGTGTGATGTATGGTTCGGTGGACGTATG
>NW_016916498.1:0-519 GCF_001483705.2 Eufriesea mexicana | reverse complement strand
AATTCAAAATATATAACCTGTTATAGAATGGTGAATAGGTCGCCCAACGCCTTCAAACCAATGACAAGTACAGCCATCTACTTGTTTAGGTATATTCATAATCTATAACCTGTTATAGCTTGGTGATAAGATCGCCTAACGCCTTCAATCCAATGGCATGTACAGCCATCTACTTTCCAGAGAATAGGTCAAATCAAAATCTATAACCTGTTATAGAATGTAGAATAAATCGCCTAACGTCTTCAAACCGATGGCAAGTACAGCCATCTACTTGCCAGAGAATAGGTCTATTCAAAATCTATAGTCTGTTATGACTTGGCGAATAGATCGCCAAACGCCTTCAATCCAATGCAAGTGCTGCCATCTACTTGCCGGTGGATAGGTCTGCTCAAAATCATTAACCTTGTAAAGCTTGGTGCATAGATCGCCTAACGCCTTCAATCCAATGGCAAGAATAGCCATTTTCATGCCAGGGAAAAGGCCTATTCACGATCTGTAATCTGTTACAATTTGGTGAAT
>NW_016916497.1:0-592 GCF_001483705.2 Eufriesea mexicana | reverse complement strand
AAGATTCTACTGGCGAGCTATAGCCATTGCAATGCTATAGATTCTTGCTGGAAAATTCAATTCTATTAACATTCTCAACTAATATCGTGGTGAGCTAGTAGTTTTCTCGGATGAATGTGGACGAAGGATTCTATTGGCGTGCCATAGCCATTGCAATTCTATAGTATCTGGATGGAAAATTCAATTTTATTGACATTTCCGACATATATCGTGGCGAGCTAACCTTCTTGCATAAATAATGAGGAGAGACTCTACTGGCGTGCTGTAGCCATTGCAACGCTGTAGTATCTGGCACGAAAATTCAATTTCATTGACATTTTCGACTAATATCGCCTTGAGCTGACTGTCTTGTATACATAAGGAGGAAAGATAATATTGCCGTACTATAGCCAATACAATGGTATAGTATCTGCCTCGAAAATTCAACTTTATTGACATTTTCGACTCATATCGTGGTGAGCTGACATTCTTGCATAAATACGGAGGAAAGATTCTATTGGCCAGCTATGGCCATTGTAATACTATATAGTCTGTCTCGAAAATTCAATTTTATTAACATATTCGACTAATATCGTCGTGAGCTCACATCCTT
>NW_016916496.1:0-2384 GCF_001483705.2 Eufriesea mexicana | reverse complement strand
TGGAGTGGCAGTGTATAGTGCGAATGTCAAAGATATCCTAACCTAACCCAAACAAACCTAACCAAACCAAGCGAAACTTAGCCAACCTCAACGCTCCGCGGCCACTATTTCAAACACTCCCAAATCAGCGCAGGGAGTATTAGATCACAGAAGACCGCAGAAACCCGCAGAATAGCAGTGTATAGTGCAAAAGTCAAAGCTACCCTATCCTAACGTAACCAAACATAACATACGCGGACCTAACGTTACTCAACCTGGCGAGCCACGACCACTATTGCTGGCTTCCCAGAGACAAGCAGAATAGGTAGACGACAGTAGAGCGCAGAAGCCTTTATAATACCAGTGTTATGCACATATGTCATAACTGTCCTGACCAAACCCCACGCAACTTAACACAACCAAACGTAATCCAGCTCCACCTAACGAGCCGCAACCAGTATTGCTGACCTCCACAGTGCCAAGCAGATTACTGTGTAGCAGAGTAGAGGGCAGGAATACACTGAATAGCAGTGTACGGCAAAAGAGTCATAGATGTGCTCTCCTGAACCAACCAAACGTAACATAGCCTTACGCAACCTACCCCTGCCTGTCGTGCCGCGGCCACTGCTGCTCGCCTCACCAGAGTCCAGCGTAGTATAGTAGAGCAATTTGCAGCGCGGAAATGCAACGAATAGCAGTGCGTGCCACAAATGTCAGAGAAATCCTGACCAAGCCTTCCCAACCTGGCCCAAAGTACTGTAACATAGCTCAACCTAACGTGCTGTGACCGCTACTGTTGGCCTCCCCAGAGCCAAGCAGAGTATACTAGAGCACAGTAGAGCGCGGAAATGCACTTCATTGCAGTGTATGGCCTTGAAGTCAAAGATATCCATACCTTAGCTGACCCAACGTAACCAAACCAGTTGTAGCACCTCTCAACGTAATGTGCCGAGACCACTATTGCTGCCCTCCGAGAGACAAGCAGAACATGCTAGAGCACACTAGATTGCAGAAATCCACCGAATAGCAGTGTATAGCACAAAAGCCAAATCTAACATATCCTTATATATCCAACGATAGTATAACCAAATGTATCATAGCACAACCTAATGTGACGCGATCGCTATTGCTGGCCTACACAGGGACAAGCAGAATATAGTAGAGCAGAGTCGAGAGCAGAAATCATCCGAAAAGCTGTGTATAGCGCGAAAGTCGAAGACAACCTGGCGGAGCTTAACCAAATCTAACCTAATCATACGTGACATACACCAGCCTAGCGTGCAGAGGCCGCTGTTGCTGCCCCCCTCCCAAAGGGAAGCAGAAGATACAAGAACACAGTAAATAGCTGAAATCCGCGGAAAGCTGTGTACAGTGCAAATGTCTATACTGCCCTATCCCAACCTCGTCAAACGTAACATAATCGAACGCAATATAGCTCAAACTTACTTGCCGGGACCACTATTGTTGAATTCCACAGAGCCAAGCAGAACATACAAGAGCGCAACAGAGCGCAGAAAACACCCACATAGCTGTGTACCGCACAAAAGTCAAGCATATCCTGACCAAACTTATCCTAACCGAACCTTTCCGAAGGAAGTTTAACTCAACATAAAGTGTCGAAACCAATATTGCTGGCCTATCCGGAGCCAACCAGAGCATATTAGAGCACAAGAGAGCACAGACATCCACCGAATAGCAGTGAAAGTCACAAAAGACAATGTAGCCTTCCCTAACCTAGCCGAACGTAATATAACTCAAGCTAACATGACAAGACCACTATTGCTGGCCCCCACAGAGGGAAGCAGAATGTACTAAAGCACAGTCGAGCGCAAAGAGCCACCCCATCGCAGTGAATAGCGCAATAGTCGAAGGTAACCTAACCTAACCAGAACCAATCTAACATAACCAAATGTAGCATAACCCAACATTTCGTGCCGCGATTACTATTACTGCCATCCCCACAGCCGAGCAGAATCTGTTAGAGGAGAGTAGAGCGCAGAAGTAATGGAAATCGCAGTCCACAGCACAAAAGTAACATATATCCGAAACTAACACATGTTAACATAACATAACCAGCCTAACTAAATATAACGTGTCGCGACCAATATTGCTGTCCTACCCATGGCCAAGCAGAATATAGTACAGCACAGTAGTGCGCAGGAATCCACCGCACTGCAGTGCATAGCAGAAAAGTCATACAAAACCTTACCTAACTTAATGCAACCTATCCTACCTAAACGTAGTGTAACTCAACGTAACGTGACAAGACCAATATTGCTGGCCCCTCCAGAGCAAGGCAGAATATGTTAGACCACAGTAGAAAACAGCAATCCGCCGAATAGCAGTGTATAGCACAAAAGTCATGGCTACCACATCAGTATACATATAATCTTATCATATCCAAG
>NW_016916495.1:0-1673 GCF_001483705.2 Eufriesea mexicana | reverse complement strand
CGTTACGTCAGCTTATGTTACGGTTGGTTGGCTTTCGATAGGATAGCATTGACTTTTGTGCTGCAAACTGTCGTTCGGTGGATATCTGCGCACTAGTGAGCGCAAATATGCGTCAAATATGCTCTGCTTGGCGCTGAGGAGGCCGGCAATATTGCTCTCGGCACGATAGGTTGTATTATGTTACGTTTGGTTTGGTTACGTTTGGCTAGGTTAGGATAGGATATCTTCGACTTTTGTGCTACTCACTGCCATTCGTTGGATTTCTGCGCTCCACATTCATCTACATTATTCAACTCTACCGTGGGGTGGCTAGCAATAGTGACCCTTACACGATAGGCTGAGTTATGTTACGTCTGATTATGCATGGCTGGGTAAGGTTTGCTTATGATGGCCGCGACTTTTGTGCTGTACACTGCTACTTGTTGGATTTCTGAGCTTTACTGTACTTTAGTATATTGTACTTGGCTCTGGGTAATCCAGCAACAGTGTTCTCGGCTCTTTGGTTATGTTAGGATGCGTTTGGTCGTTTTGCGTGTGGACAGGTTAGGATAGGATAGCTCTGACCTTGTGCTGTACACTACTATTCGGCGTACTTCTACGCTCCACATTGCTCGACTATGTACTGCTCGACTCTGGGGTGGTCAGCAATAGTGGTCGCTGCACGGTAGGACGAGTTTGGTTACGTTCGGGCATGTTACGGTTGGTTAGGTTAAGAGAGGGTAGCTTTGCCTTTTGTGCTGTGCACTGATATTCGGTGGATTTCGGCGCTCCAATGTGATCTTATATGTTCTGCTTCACTCTGAGAAGGGCAGCAATCGTGGCCTTGGCACGTTGTGCAGGGATAAGTAACGTTTGCTTGGTTATTGTTAGGTTAGGTTAGGTTAGTGTATCGTTGGCTTTTGTGCTATTCACAGAGACGCCGCAAATATCTGTGATCTACAGTGTTGTAGTATCATCAGCTTGTCTCCGCGGAGGTCAGCAGGAGTGGTTTTAGTCGGTTAGGTGTAGTTATGTTGCGTTCGGTTATGCTGGGCTTGGAGAGGTTACGATAGGATAGCTGAGACATTTGCGCTGTACACTGCTATGCGGAGAATTTCTTCGCTCTACGTTGCTCTACAATATTCTACTCGTCTTTGGCGAGGCCAGTAATAGTTGTCCCGGCACCTTAGCTTGTTATAGTCCATGTTCGGTAATGTTACGTCTGGTTAGGGTAGGAGGGATTAGCATTTTCTTTTGTGCCATTTACTGCAATTCGGCGAAATTTTGCGCTACCCTCTGCTCTAATATGCTTTGCATGGCTCTGGGGAAGTCAGCAATAGTGATCGCGGCTCGCTACGTTGAGTTAGGCTCCGTTTGGTTAGGTTATTTCTGTTTGTGTTAGGATAGGGTAGCTATGACTTTCCTGGTATACACTCCTATTCTGTGGACTTCTGCGCCCTACTGTGCTCTACTGTATTCTGCTTTCCTGGGGAAGCCATCAACAGTAATCACGGCACGCTAGGTTCAGTTACGTCACCCTTTGTTAGGTTACGTTTGTCTGGGTTAGTCATGGATAGCTTTGACTTTCCTGTCATAGACTGATATTCGGTGGATTTCTGCCCTCCAGTGTGTTCTACTATGCTCTGATCAACCCTGGGGAGGTCAGCAATAGTGGTCGCTGTAAGTTAGGTTGC
>NW_016916494.1:0-1096 GCF_001483705.2 Eufriesea mexicana | reverse complement strand
TTTATTGACATTTTCGACTAATATCGTGGTAAGTGTACTTTCTTGTGTAAATAATGAGGAAAGCTTCTATTGACGTGCTATAGGCGTTGCATGAAAGCTTCTATTGACGTGCTATAGGCATTGCAATGCTACAGACCCTTCCTGAAAAATTCTACTTTATAATTCTGTAGACCCTTCCTGAAAAATTCTACTTTATTAACAGTTTCAACTAATATCGTGGTGAGGTATCTCTTTTGCAAAAATATGGAGGGTAGATTCTATTGGCGTGCTACAGCCATTCTATTTCTATAGCATCTGGCTGGAAAATTCAATTTCATTGACATTTTCGACTAATATCGCGGTGAGCTAACTTTTTTACATATATAAGGCGGAAAGATTCTATTGGTGTGCTATACACACTTTAATGCTATAGAATCTGGCAGGAAAATAAAATGATACTGACATTTTCGACTAATATCGTGGTGAGCTCACCTCCTTGCTTAAGAAAGGAGAAAAAATCAGTTTGGAGTGCTGTAGCCAATTCAATGCCGCAGAATCTGGCTGGAAAGTACAACTTTATTGACAGTTACGACTAATATCTGAGTGAGCTCCCGTTTTTGCTAAAATACGGAGGGCAGATTCTATTGGCGTGATATAGCCATTGCTCTTCTATGGTATCTAGCTCAAAATACAATTTAAATGACATTTTCGTATAATATGGTGGTGAGCTAACTTTCTTGAATAAAGAAGGAGGAAAGATTCCACTGGCGTGCTATAGCTATTGCAATGATATTGAATGTGGTTGGAAAATTCGAATTTATTGGCATTTTCGACTAATATCTTGGTGAGCTTGCTTTCTTGTTTAAATAAGGAGGAAAGATTCTATTGGCGTGCTATAGCCATTGCAATGCTATAGAATCTCGATGGAAAATTCAATATTATTGACATTTTCGACTAATATCGCGTTTTGAGCTAACTTCCTTGCATAGGTAAGGTGGAATGATACATTTGGCGTGCTGTAGCCATTGAAATTCTGTAGAATCTGACTGCAAACTATAATTTCATTGACATTTTCGGCTAATATTCTGGTGAGCTTACTTTCTTGCATATATAGGGA
>NW_016916493.1:0-779 GCF_001483705.2 Eufriesea mexicana | reverse complement strand
TACATCCATACATCCATACATCCAAACATACATACATATATACATCCATTCATCCATTCATCCATACATGCATACATCCATACATCCATCAATTCATGCATTCATACATACATCTACACATACATCCATCCATCCATAGATCCACCTATTCATAAATACATCCTTCCGAGCATCCATCCATCCATCCATACATCCATCCTTCCATACATCCATCCATTCATACATCCTCCCATTAATACATCCATCGTCCCAAACATCCATCCATTCATACATCCATCCATCCATACATCCATACATACATCAATACATACAGCCATCAATCCATTCAACTCCCATCCATAAATACAGCCATCTATACATCCATTCATCCATCCATACATCCATCCACGTATACATCCATTCATATATGCATCCATCCATCCATCCATACATACATCCATACGTAGATCCATGTATACATCCATACGATCATCCATCGATCCAAACAACCATTCATCCATAGATCCATCCACCAATCCATCCATCCATCCATACATCCATCCATACATGGATACATACTTCCATCCATGCATACATCCACACATATACACATCCATACATCCATACATACATACATTCGTACATCAATACATACATCCATACAAACACCCATACGTACATCCATACATCCATACATACAAACATTCATACGTGCACACATGCAAACATCCATCCATCCACACATCCATACATCCACACATACACACGTCCATAAATCCTACCATCCGTACTTCCATCCA
>NW_016916492.1:9889-10723 GCF_001483705.2 Eufriesea mexicana | reverse complement strand
CTCTAATATGACCTAATATGATCCGCTAGTCTCCGCTGAGGCTATTAATAGATGTCGTGGGTTGCTATGTTGAGTTAGGCTACGTTTGGTTGGGTTAGGTTATGCCATATTAAGTTAGGACGTCTTTGACTTATGCGCTATACACTGCAATGCGGTTGATTCCTGCGCTTTACTTTGCTCTGGTACATTCTCCTTGGTCCTGCGTAGGCCAGCAATAGTGTCCTTGGCGCGGTAGTATGGGTTAGGTTACGCTCGTTTATGTTACGTTATGTTAGGTTAGGGCACGATTGCCTTGGCATTTGTGCTTTACGTTGATGTTTGGTGTATTTCCGCTTTCTACTCTACCCTAATGTGTTCTGCTTGGCTCTGTGGATTCCAGCAACATTTGCCTCATCACGTTTGGTTGAGCTACACTACTTTTGGATAATGCATGCTAGGAAAGATTAGCTTAGGCTGTCTTCCACTTTTGTGATTCGCACTGCAATGCGGTGGACTTGTGCGCTCTGCTGTGCTCTAGAATACTCCGCTTGGCCCTGGGGAGGTCAGAAATAGTGGTCGCAGGGCGATACCTTAAGTTATGTTACGTTCGTTCATGTCACGTTTAGATAGGTTAAGAAACGGTAGCCTTGACTTTTAGACTATGCATTGCTATTCGGTGGTTTCCTGCTTTCTACTGTACTCAAACATGCTCTTCTTGACTCTGGGGAGACCAGCAATATTGGTCTCATCACATTAAGTTTGGTTACACTACGTCTGGTCAGGTTAGTTAGGAACAGGTTAGGCCACGGTATGTTCGACTTTTGCGCAATACACAGCAATGTGCTGGATTTCTGC
>NW_016916492.1:0-7084 GCF_001483705.2 Eufriesea mexicana | reverse complement strand
TTATGCTACATACTGCTATTCGGTCGATCTCTGCGCTCTACGTTGCTCTTCTGTACCCCGCTCTACTCTGGGGTGGTGAGCAATAGTGCCCATGGCACGTTAGGATCAGTTACGTTATGGTCCGTTAGGTCAGGTGAGGCTAGGATATCTTGTACACTTGTGCTCTTCTCTACCATGCGGTAGATATCTGTGCACTACTGCACCCTAGTAAATTCGGCTTGTCTCTGTGGAGATCAGCAATAGTGGTCTCGTAATCTCCGTTTGGGTTATGTTACGCTTGTTTGTGTTAGCATATGCTACTTCGGCTTTTATGCTGTACCCTGTCTTTCGGCAGATTTCTGGCTCTAATATGCTCTAATATGTTCTAATTGGCTCTACGAAGGCCTTGAATAGCGGTCGCGGCGTGTTATTTTGGGTTAGACTACGTTTGGTTGGGTTAGGTTAGGTCAGTTTAGGTTAGGGTGTCTTTGGCTCTTGCGCTATACACGGCTATGCGATGGATATCTGCGCTCTACTGTGCTGTCGTACATTCTGCCTGTCTCTGTGGAGGCCAGCGATAGTGGTTTCGCTATGGTAGTTTGAGTTAGCCTACGCTTGGATACGTTACGTTTGGCTACGTCAGGATAGTCTACTTCGGCTCTTGTTCTATACAATGCTATTCGTTGGATTTCAGCTCTCTAATGTGCGCTAGTATGCTATGCTTGACCACACGAAGGCCGTCGGTAGCAGTCGCGGCGCGTTAGCTTGAGTTAGACTACATTCGATTAGGTTAGGTTATATTATGTTGGGTTGGCGTATCTATGACATTTATGCTATACACTGCAATGCGGCGGATTTCTGCGCTCTACTGTGCTGTAGTATATTCTGCTTGGCTGTGAGATGGCCAGTAGTAGTGGTCGCGTCACGTTACTTTGATCTAGCCAGCGTTTGGTATGGTCACGTAAACTTTGGTTAGTTTGCGATAGCTACGATTGTTGTGCTGTACACTGCGATTCTGTGGTTTTCTGCGATCTACTGTCCTCTAAAATGATCCGCTCGTCTCTGTGGATACGTGCAATAGTGGACGTGGCACGTTAGTTTGGGCTATGTTATGATTGGTTAGGCTATGTTTGGCAATGTTTGTCTAAGATGGCCCCGACTTTCGTGTTATACAGTATTATTCGGTGATTTCTGTGACCTACTGAGCTCGACAGCATTCTGCTTGGCTCTGGGGAGGATAGGAGCAGTGGTCGCGGCACGTTACGTTGAGCTACGCTACGTTTGATAAGGTTAGGTTAAGTCTGGTTAGGTTAGGATATCCACGGCCTCTGTGCTATTCAGCTAATGCGGTGGTTTCATGCGATCGACTGTGCTATACCACATTCTGCTTGCCTCTGTGGAGGCCAGAAGTAGTGGTATCGTCGTGTCCGTCTTATTTAGGTTACATTTGTACATGTTAAGGTTGGATAGCATAGGATAGGTTACTTTGACTTCTGTGCTATACACTACTCATTGTTGGATTTCTGCGCTCTAATATGACCTAATATGATCCGCTAGTCTCCGCTGAGGCTATTAATAGATGTCGTGGGTTGCTATGTTGAGTTAGGCTACGTTTGGTTGGGTTAGGTTATGCCATATTAAGTTAGGACGTCTTTGACTTATGCGCTATACACTGCAATGCGGTTGATTCCTGCGCTTTACTTTGCTCTGGTACATTCTCCTTGGTCCTGCGTAGGCCAGCAATAGTGTCCTTGGCGCGGTAGTATGGGTTAGGTTACGCTCGTTTATGTTACGTTATGTTAGGTTAGGGCACGATTGCCTTGGCATTTGTGCTTTACGTTGATGTTTGGTGTATTTCCGCTTTCTACTCTACCCTAATGTGTTCTGCTTGGCTCTGTGGATTCCAGCAACATTTGCCTCATCACGTTTGGTTGAGCTACACTACTTTTGGATAATGCATGCTAGGAAAGATTAGCTTAGGCTGTCTTCCACTTTTGTGATTCGCACTGCAATGCGGTGGACTTGTGCGCTCTGCTGTGCTCTAGAATACTCCGCTTGGCCCTGGGGAGGTCAGAAATAGTGGTCGCAGGGCGATACCTTAAGTTATGTTACGTTCGTTCATGTCACGTTTAGATAGGTTCAGAAACGGTAGCCTTGACTTTTAGACTATGCATTGCTATACGGTGGTTTCCTGCTTTCTACTGTACTCAAACATGCTCTTCTTGACTCTGGGGAGACCAGCACTATTGGTCTCATCACATTAAGTTTGGTTACACTACGTCTGGTCAGGTTAGTTAGGAACAGGTTAGGCCACGGTATGTTCGACTTTTGCGCAATACACAGCAATGTGCTGGATTTCTGCGCTCTGCTGTGCTTTAGTTTATTCTGCTTTGCTGGGGGGGGGGGCAGCAATTGTGGTCTGGTCGTGTTAGTTTGATCTATGCCACGTTTTGTTATGTTACGTTCGGTGATGTTAGGATAGGATAGTTTAGGCTTCTGTGCTATGAACTGTTATGCTCTGACTCCTGCGCTCTTCTGCGTTCTAATATTTTCTGCTTGGCTTGACAGCAATAGTTGTCTCGGCGCGTTACGTTTAGTTATTACGTTTGCATATGACAAGTTTGGTCAAGTGAGGACAGAGCAGTTTAGAATTTTGTGCCATTCACTGCTGTTCCGTGGATTTCTGCGCTCTACATTGCTCTACTGTACCCTGCTCGACACTGGGGTGCGAGCAATAGTGTTTGCGGTACGTTATTTTTAGTTAGGTTATGTTTGGTAATGTTGGGTGAGGCCAAGTTTGGTTAGGTTAGCTTCGTCTTTCGTGCTATACACAGTCTTCCGGTAGATTCCTGTGACCTGCAGTGCTCTAGTATATTCTGCTTGGCTCAGGGGATACCAGAAGCAGTGGTCGCGGCACATTATGTTGAGATGTGTTACGACTGATTAGGTTACGTTTGGTCGGGTATGGTTCGGATATCTTCGACTTTATATCCATACTCTGCAATGCTATGTATTTCTGCGCTAGATTGTGCTCTAGTGTAAACTGCTTGTCTCTTGGGGGCCAGAAATATTGGTCTCGTCACGCTATGTTGGGCTACATCACGTTTGGGTGGGCTATGTGTGGTTATATTCGTTTAGGATACCTTTGACTTTCGTGCCTTAGACTGCTATACGGAATCTTTCTGTGGTCTACTGCGTCCTACTATACCTTACATGGCACAGTGCAGGCGGGAAGGCCAGTGGAGGCGACCGCAGTGGTCGCAACACGTGATGTTGCGTTATGCTATGTTTGGTTGAGTTAGGCCCGGTCATGTTAGGTTAAGGTACCATCGACTTTTGTCATATTCACTACAGTGCAGAGGATTTCTGCGCACTGCTTCGCCCTGGTGCATGCGGCTTATCCCTGTGGAGGCCAGCAATGGTGGCCTCGTCATGTTATGTTGAGTTAGGTTGCGTTTGGTTATGTTAAGTTTGGCTTTGTTGGGAGAGGCTACAACCACTTTCGTGCTTTACACTTCTGTTCGGAGGATTTCTGCGCTCTTCTGTGTTCTACTGTACACTGCTTGGCCCTGGGAATGCCAGCAATATTGGTCTTGCCACGAGTTAGGTTACATTTCGTTATGTTAGGTGGGGTCAAGCTCGGTAGGTGTAGCTTCGACTTTCGTGATGTACACTGTTCTTCGGTGAATTGCTGCGCTGGACTGTGCTCTACTATACACTGCTTGGACCTGGAAGGCCAACAATGGTGGACGCGGGACTTAAGTTCAGTTGGGCTACAGATCGTTAGGTTAGGTTAGGTCAGGTTACGTTAGCGCCACTTCGACTTTTGTGCTACTCACTTCAATGCCGTGGATCCCTGCCCACTGTTGTGCTCTGGTATATTCTGCTTGACTCTGTGGAGGCCAGCAATGGTGGTATCGTCATGTCTGGTTTAGCTAGGTCACGTTTGGATACATTAGGTTAGGCTAGGTTTTGTCAGAGTATCTTTGACTTTCGTGCTATACACAGTTATTCTTTTCATGCCTGCACTCCACCGTGCTCTACTCTGATCGGCTAGGCGCTGGGGAGGCCAGCAATAGTGGCCGCGGCCCGTCAGGCTGTGTTAGATTACGTTTGGCTTTGCTGGGTTTCGTTGGGTTAGGCTGAGATGGCTATAAATTTTGTGCTACACACTGCTATTCTATGAACCTCTGCGCTCTACTCTGCGCTATCACGCTGTGCCTTTGTCTGTTAACGCCAGGAGTAGTGGTCGCAGCATGTTATGTTTGGTTACGTTCAGTTACGTTAGGCCAGGTTTGGCTTGGTATGGTTGGCATAGCTGTGACATTTTGCTATACACTCATATTCGGCTCATTTTAGCGTCCTACATTACTCTGCTATACTCTGCTCTGCTCTCGTGGGGCCAGCAACAGCGGTCGCGGCTCCCCAGGTTGTGTCCGTTACGTTTGGTTATGCTTCGTTTGGACATATCGGGAGGGGATAGGTTTGACTTTTGTGCTATACGCTGCTATTCGGGGGATTTCTGCTCTCTCCTGTGCTCTGATATGATCAGCGTGGCTCTGGCGATGATGACAATAGTGGTCTCGGCTCAATAGGTTGAGTTATGTTGCGTTTGGTTAGGTTATGTTAGTAAGGGTTAGGCATGGTAAGCTTCGCCTTCCGCGTTACACACTGATATTTGGTGGAATTCTGCGCTCTAATGTGCTCTACTATATTGTGCCCGAATCTTGGAGGCCAGCAATAGTGGTCGCGGCATGTTATATTGTGGTATGTTACATTTGGTTGTCTCACGATTTGTTCGGGTAGGAAAGTATGCCTTCAACTTTTGTTGTGTACTGTTCTATTCAGTGGAATCCTGCACTCTACATTACAGCAATACACTCTGCTCGACGCCGGCGAGACCAGCAACAGGGGCTTCTGCACGTTAGGTTGAGTTAGGTTATGCTTGTCTTGACTAGGTTAGGCTAGGTTTGATTAGGGTAGCTTTGACTTTTGTGCTATACACTGCCATTCGGTCCATATCTGCGCTCTGCATTACTCTCATGGCATTTGCTTGTCTCTGGTAATGCCAGCAATACGGTCGTGGAATGTTTGTTTTAGTTAGGCTACGCCAGGATATGTTAGGTTAGGTTAAGTTTGGTCAGGATGTCTTTGACTCTTGTGCTATGCACTGCAATTCGGCGGACTTCTGCGCTCTACTGTGCTCTAGTATATTGCGCTTGGCTATTTGCAGGCCAGCAGTATTGACGTCGGCACGTCAGTCTAAGATATGTTGCGTTTGGCTATGCTTTGACTAGTTAGGTTAGCATAGCGTAGCTTAGACTTTTGTGCTCTACCCTTCTATTCGGTGGATTTCTGCGATCTATATTGTAACACTATACTCTGCTCCACCCACTGGAGGCCGGCCACACTTTACGCGGCCCGTCAGTTTGTGTTAGGCTACGTTTGGTTGGTTTAGTTTACGCTGTGTTAGGTTTGGATATCTTCGAATATTGTGCCACACACTGATTATCTATGGAATCCTGTGCCCTTTTATGCGCCATCACACTCTGCTTGTCTCCTGGGCCGCCAGGAATCGCGGTCGCGTTACGTCGGGTTGGGTTATGTTACGTTTGGTTAGGTAAGGTTTGGTTAGGTCAGGATGGGATAGCTTTGTCTTTTCTCTTTGAACTGCTATGCCGTGGATTTCTGCGCTCTACGGTGATCTAATAAGCACTGCTTTGCTCTGGCGAGGCCAGAAACAGTGGCCGCGGCGTGTTAGGCACAGTTTGGTTACGCTTGGTTAGGTTGGGTTTGTTTGGGTTACGATAAGATATCTTTGACTTTTGTGCTGTACACAGAAATGCGGTAGGTTTTTGCCGTGCGATGTGCTCTAGTAGGTTCTGCTTGGCAGTGGGGAGGCCAGTAATATTGGTCTCGCCATTTAGTTGGAGATACGCTACGCTTGGTTATGTTATGTTGTCCATGGTTTGGTCCGGATAACTTCTTCTTTTGCTATGCACTGCGATTCTGTGGATTTCTGCGATCTACTCTCCTCTGTTATGATCTGCTTCGCTCGTTGGAGGCCAGCTATACCTTTTGCGGCACGTTAGGTTGAGTTATATTACGTTTGGTCGGTTTGTGTTATTTTGGGTTCGGTTATTATGGCTTAGACATTTGTGCTCAACTCAGCTGTGCTATGGTCTTCTGGTCTCTACATTGCTTTATCATATTCTGCTTGCCCCTGGGGGCGCCAGCAATTGCTTACGCGGCATGTTAGGTTCTGTTGTGCTACGTTCGGCTCGGATAGGGTAGGCTAAGTTTGGTGAAGTTGTCTTTGACATTTGTGCTACGCACTGATCTTCGTTGGATTTCTACGATCTACATTGCCCTACCATATTCTGATCGAAACTGGGGTGCCCAGTAACGGTGGTCTCCACACATTAGGTTGTGATACGCTACGGTCGGTTATGTTACGTTCGGTTATGGTAGGAGGTGATGGCTTTGACTTCTGCGCTATACACTAATATTCGGCGGACATCTGCGCCCTTCGGTTCTCTAATTTGCTCTGCCTGCATCTTTGAGGACAGCAATAGTGGTATCGGCACGTTACGTTGAGTTAGTCTACGTTCGGTTAGGACAGGCTAGGTCATCTGAATATAAATGGTCTTTGACGTTTGTGATCTTGGCTGCTATTTGGTGGCTTCCTGCGCTCTACTGCGCTCTGCTATACTCTGCTCGGCTCTGGGCAGGCCAGCAGCAGTGTTCATGACTCGATAGGTTTTATTAGGCTGCGTTTGGTAATGTTACGTTTGGTACGGATAGGAGAGGATGGCTTTGACTGTTGTGCTGTAAACTGCTGTACGATGAACTTCTGCGCTCTACTATGCCCCAACATGCCCAGCTTAGCTCCGGAGCGGCCAGAAATAGTGGCCGTGGCAGGATAGGCTTAGTCAGCATACATTTAGTTGGGTTAAACTAGCATGGGTTAGGTTTGGATTGCTTTGACACATGTGCTCATCATTGATGTTCTATGGACTTCTGTGCTCCACTGTGCTCTATCTTTCTCTGTTTGTCTCTGTGGGAGCCAGCAGTAGTGTTCGCGCTACGTTGGGTTTAGTTATTC
>NW_016916491.1:0-7899 GCF_001483705.2 Eufriesea mexicana | reverse complement strand
TGTACAGCACTAAAGACAAGGAAACCCTAACCCAACATGTCCTAACCTAGCCTACCCGTACGTGGAATGTGTGAATCTAACGCGCCATGTCCACTATTGCTGGCCTGCCCATAGCCATACAGAACATATTAGAGCAGAGGAGAGTGCAGAAATCCACAGAATCGCAGGGTATATAAGGAAGGTCTAAGCTACCCGGGCAAAACCCAAACCAACAGAACCTAACCACACGTGGCCTAACTCAACGTAACTTGCCGCGAGAAATATTGCTGGGCTCCCCACGGCCAAACGGAGTATAGTAGAGCACAGTAGAGCGTATAGATCCACCGAATAGCAGTGTATACAGCGAAAGTCAAATCAATCCAAACCTAACATAACCAAACCTAGCCTAACACAACCTAACGTGCCGAGACCGCTATTGCCGCCCTCCCCAGAGACAAGCAGAACATGCTAGAGCACAGTAGACCGCAGAATTCCACCGAATTGAAGTGCATATCACAAAAGGAAGAGCTACCCTGACCAAACATAGCCTAACCTTACCTAACCGAAGGTAGCATAAGACAATCTAACGTGCCGCGAACACGATTGCTGGCATCCCCAGAGATAAGCAGAACATGCTAGTGGATAGTAGAACACAGACATCCGTAGAATCGCAATGTATATCAGAAAAGTCTAAGCTACCCGATTCTAACCCCTACCAACGGTACCTAACCCAACATAGCCTGATTCTACATAACGTGCGCGACCAATATTGCTGGACGCCTATGTCCAGGCAGAATATATTATAGCACAGTTGAGCGCAGAAATCCACCGAATAACTGTGTACAGCATAAGAGTCAATGCTACTCTACACTAACATAGCCAAACGTAACATAACCAAATGCAACAGAACACAGCCTGAAGTGCCGAGAGCGCTACTGCTGGCCTCCCCGAAGCCAAGCAGAATATACTAGAGCACAGCAGGGCGCAGGAGTCTCCCGAACAGCTGTGTACTGCACAAACGTCAAAGCCGTCCTAGCTATACTTAACCTACCCTAACCAAACCAATCGCAACATAACTCAAACGAACGTGAAGCAACCACTTCTGCTGGCCTCCCCGCAGACAAGCAGAGTCTAGTAGAGTAATTCATAGCGCAGGTATCTACCGAAAAGCAGCGTGCAGCACTAAAGTCGCAGCTACCCTAGCCAAACCTAACACAACCTAGCCAAGCCAATCCTAGTCTAACTCGACCTAACGAGACGAGACCACAATCTCTCGCATCCTCAGGGCCAAGCAGAACATGTTACAGCACAGTAGAGTCCAGAAATCAGCGGCAAGCGGTGTATACCGCGAAAGTCATGGCTATCATATCCTAACCAGGCCAAACGTAACGTAACCAAACGTAACCTATCGTAGCCTAACGTTCAGAGATCACTACTGCTGCCCCCGGCAGAGACAAGTAGGACATATTAGAGGGGAGTAGGGCGCAGGAACCAATAGAATCGCGGTGCATAGCAAAATAGTCAAAGCTATCCTATCCTAGCATAGCCATACGTAACATAACCGAACGCCGCTTAACCCAACCTAACGTGACGAAAGCACAATTGCTTGCATCCCTACAGCACAGCAGAATGTATTGGAGCACAGTAGAGTGCTGAAAGCCTCCAAATTGCAGTGTCTATCTTATCCTAACCTAACCAATCATAACATAAGCGCAGGTAACGTAACAGGACCTAACGTTCCGCGAAGGCCATTGCCGGCCTCGCGAAAGCTAAGCAGATTATAGCAGAGCTATGTAGGAAGCTGGAGTCGTCCGAACAGCAGTGTATTGCAAGAAAGTTGGAGATATCCTCACATAACCAGGACTAACACTGCCTAATTTAACGTATCAGGTCACAACCTAACGTACCTAGCTCATAATTGCTGGACACCCCATCGCCAGGCAGCGTATATTTGAAGTCAGTAGAGCGCAGAGGCCAATAGAATGGCTGTGTATTGCACGAAAGTCAATGATATCCCAGCCTAACCCGTAAGACCCCAACCTAACCCAGCGTAACCTAACACAACCTAACCCGCCGCGGCCACTATTTTATACATTCCCAGCTCAAAGCTGGGAACATTATATCACAGTAGAGCGCAGAAATCCACTGAATAGCAGCGTATGGAACAAAAGTCATAGGTATCCTGACCAAACCCAACCAAACATAACATTACCGAGAGCAGACCTACGATACCTAAAGTGCCGGGACCATCATTGCTGGCCTCCCCTGCGCCAATGAGAGCATATTAGAGCACAGTGGAGCACAGAAGTCCCACGAGTAGCTGTGTGAAGCACAAAAGTCAAAGATATGCTACTCTGTCCTTACCAAGCATAACATAAGCGGATGTAAAGCAACCCAAACTTATGTGCCACGACCGCTATTTCTGGCCACACTAGAGCTAAGCAGTGTATGGCAGGGAAATACAGAACGCTGAATTATTCCGAAAGCAGAATGTAGCACAAAAGTGGAAGCCATCCTCACCAAACGTACCCTAGCTAAAGCGAACGTGCCTCTATCACAATTCCTGGCCACCCCAGAAAAAAGCAGATGCTAGTACAGCAATGCAGAGCGCAGATATCGAACGAATAGCAGTGTACGGGGCAAAAGGCAAAGATTTGCTGACCAAATATATCTTAACCTAGCCAAATCTACCGTCACCTAACAAAACCTAGTGCGCCGAGGCCGCCATTGCTGGCCTCGCCAAAGCCTAGCAGAATATACTAGGGCACAGTAGATCGCAGTACTCCACCACATTGCAGTGGGCGGCAGAAAAGTCAAATATATCCTCACCTAACCCCTCCTGACCCAGCCAAGCCTTGCGTAACATATATAAACGCAGTGTGCCGAGAATAATGTTGCTGAACACCCCACAGGCAAGCAGCGCAAATCTGAGCACTGCAGAGCGCCGAAGTCCACTAAATATCGGTGTATAGCACGATAGTCAAAGCAACCTTATCCTAACAAAGCCAAACCTATCATGACGGAACTTTGTCCATCTGAACCTAACGTGCCGGGAACACTATTGCTGGCCTCCACGGAGACAAGCAGAACATACTGGAGCACAATAGACCGCAATAGTCCACCAAGCAACAGTCTTTACCACGAAAGTCCACGCAATATAAACCTAACACAAACTATCCTAGCCTATCCAAACGTAGCCTAACTCAGCCTAATGCGCCGAGAACACAGTTACTGGCTTTCGCAGTTTCGGGAAGGGAGCAGTAGAGCAACGTAGAGCGTTGGAAGCCTCCGAAATGCGGTGTACAGCACAAAAGTAAAAGATATCTTACCCTAACCTAACCAATCATAACATAAGCACACGTAACTTAACAGAACCTGACGTGCCGCGAAAGCCATTGGTGGCCTCACGAGAGCTAAGCAGGATATAGCGGAGCTATGTAGGACGCTGGAATCGCCCGAATAGCAGTACATTGCAAGAAGGTAGGAGACATCCTCCCATAACCTGACCTAACATTGCGTAACTTAACGTATCATATCAAAACCTAACGTACCTAGCCCACAATTGCTGGCCTACCCATCGCCAGGAAGGGCATATTAGAGGTGAGTGCAGCGCAGAGGTCAGTATAATGGCAGCGTAGAGCGCGAAAGTAGAACATATCCAATTCAAACCCAAATAAATCTATCCTAACCAAACATAACATATCTCATCCTAGCACGCCGCGACCACCACTTCAAGCATTCCCAGAACAAAGCAGGGAGCATTAGATAACATTGAAACGCAGAAATCCACCGAAATGCAGTGTACAGAGCTAAAGTCAAACCTACCCTAGCCTAACCTAACCAATCGTAACAGAACCACATGTGACATAACAGAATCTAACGTGCAGAGACCACTATTGCTGGCTTCTCCAGGCCCAAGTAGAACATACTAGAGCACATTAGGGCGTAGTGATACACCGAATAGCAGTGTTTAGCACAAAAGTCAATGCTATTCTCCCCTAACCTAACCTGACCAAACGTATCCTAACTGAAACTTTTGCGCCACGACCACTACTGCTGGCATCCCCAAAGTCGAGCTGAGCATAGGAGAGCAATGTAGAACGCAGCGATCCACCGAGTAACAGTGTACAGCTCAAATGTATAAGTTATCCTGCCATAACATATCCCAACGTAATATAATCAATCGTACCCTCACACAACCTTGCGCCACGACCACTACTGCTGGCATCCCCATCACCAAGCACACGTTAGAGGAGCATAGGGCGCAGGAGGCAATAGAATGGCAGTGCATAGCAGAATAGTCAATCCATCCGAACCTGACCCAAACTAACCTAACATAACCCAAACTAACGTGCCGAGAGCACTATTGCTGGCCCTCCAGAGCCAAGCTGAACATATTAGAGCACAGTGGAGTGCATAAATCCGCCGAATAGCATTGTATATAGCAAGAGACGTAGCAAGCCACACCTAACCTAACCAATCGCGACGCAACCAAACGTACCATAACTCAACCTAACGTGCAGCGATCACCATCGCTGGTCGCCCCAGGGTCGAGCAGTGTTTAGTATGGCAGTGAAAAGCGCATATATCCACCTAGTATCTGCCCTTGCCAAGAAAGTCGAAGTGATCCAAACCAAACCATAACACACATAACCTCACCAAACGTAACCTAACACTACCTAACGCCCCGAGACCACTATTGCTGTGCCCCCAGAGCCAAGCAGATCATATTTGAGCACGGTACAGCACGGAAATCCACCGAACAGCAGTTTATAGAGGAATAGTCTTATCGTTCCTGTCCTAACCTAACTAAACGTAACATATCCTAACGTGCCTAGGCCACTATTTCTGACCTCCCCAGAGCCAAGCAGAATATATTAGAGCACAGTAGAGAACACAAGTCCACCACATTGCAGAGTAAAGGATAGAAGTCAATGATATCCAAACCTAACCTGACCTAACCGAACCGAACATATCGTCGCCTAACTCAACGTAGATTGCCGATACCTCTATTGGTGGCCCTCCCACATCAAAGCTGACCATATTAGAGCAGAGTAGAGCGCTCAGATCCATAGAATCTCAGTGCATAGCACGATAGTCGAAGCTACCGTATCCTAATATATCCAAACGTAACATAACAGATCGTAGCCTAGATCTATCTGACGGGCCTAGACGACTATTGGTTGCCACTCCAAATCCAAACGGAATTTACTGCAGCAAAGTAGAGCGCAATAATACACCGCATTGCAGTGTATAGCTCAAAAGTCAGAGATGTCCCAACCTCACCCAAGCTAACATAACATCACCTGACACAGAAGAAATGAACCTAACTTGCCGCGACCACTATTGCTGGCTCCCACGGAGACAGACAGAGCATAATAAGGGCATTACGGCGCAGAAGTCCATTGAACCGCAGTGTATAGCAGAAAGGTCGGAGCTACTCAAACCTAACCATAGCCAACATACCTTAACCAAACGTATCCTGTTTCAACCTATCTTGCAGAGACCACTATTACAGGCTTCCCCAGAGCAAAGCAGAACATACTAGAGCAGAGTAGAGCGTAGAAATCGACCGAATAGCTGAGTGTACAGCGAAAGTCAAATGCATACAAACGTAACCCAAGCGAACATGACGTAACCAAACCTAGCGTAACTAAACTTAACGGTACGAGACCACTGTGACAGTCCTTCCCAGGGTCGAACAGCGCATAGTAGAACAATGTGGAGCGTAGGAATCCTCCGAATTGAAGTGTATAGCGCAAAAGGCAAAGCTATCCTATCCTGGCCCCTCCTAACGTAATGTAAGCAAACGCAACCTCTCTGTACCTACTGTGTCGAGACCACTATTACTGGCCTCCACAGAGCAAAGCAGATCATAATGTAGGAGATAAGTGAGCAGAAATCCATGGAATTTCAATGTACAGCAGAAAAGTCGAAGCTACCTAGACCTAACCAAATTCAGCAAAACCTTACAAAACGTATCCTATTTCAAACAAACGTGCCTAGACCACTATTACAGGATTGCCCAGAGCAAAGCAGAACATGGTAGAGCAAAGTGCAGCGTAGAAATCTACCGAATATCTGTGTGTACCGCGAAAGTCAAGGCTACCCTAACCAGACTTATCCTAACATAACGTAACCAAACGTAACACAACTCAACCTATCGTGCCACTAGCACCATTGCTATCATCCCGAATGTGGAGCAGATTATAGTTGAGCAACGTAGAGTGGAGAAATTCGCCGAAGAGCAGTGTACAGCACAAAAGCCAAATGTGTCCTATCGTAACATTACCGAGCGTAACATAACAAAACGTTATATACCACAACCTAACGTGCCGAGACCACTATTGCGGGCTTCCGCGGAGACAAACAGAACACACTTGATCACAGTAGAGCGCAGAAGCCAACCGAAAGACAGTCTATACCTCGAAAGACAAAGAAATCCGAACCTAACCGAAACTAGTATAGCCACACCAAACGTAGCCTAACTCAACCTAACGGGCAGAGACCATTATTTCTGTCTTCCCCAGTGACGATCAAAGTACAGTAGAGCAATGTAGGGCACAGAAGTCCTGCGTATGGCGGTGTATAGCATAAAAGGCAAAGGTACCCTCTCCTAACCTATCCAACCGTAGCCTAACCAAGCGTAGCATAACACAACCTAACGTGGCATGACAACTAATGCTGGCATCCCCAGAGTCGAGCGGAGCATACTAGATCACAGCAGTGCGCAGAAAGTCACAAAATTGCATGCTACAGTACAAAAGTAAAAGATATCATATTCTAACCCAACCAAACGAAACATAACCAAACCCAACCTCACTCAGTCTAACGCGCTGAGACCAATAATGATGGCCTCCCCAGGGCCAAGCAGTATGTACTAAAGCGCAGTAGAGCGCAGAAACCCACTGAACAGCAGTTTATACCACGAAAGTCAAAGCAATCCGAACCTAACCAGAGCTAACGTAGCCTAACCAAACATATCCTATCTCAACCTGTCGTGTCGAGGCCGCGGTTACTGGCTTCCCACGGTCGAGCAGAGTATAGTAGAGCAGCGCAGAGCGCAGAAAGCCACAAAATAGCAGTGTATAACGCTAACGTCAAATATATCCTAACCTAACCTGACCTAACCTAGCCCAACGGACGTATCATAAATCAGACTATCGTGCCTTGACCCCCATTGCCGGTCCCTCCGGAGGGGAGCAGAGTACAGTAGAGCAATGAAGAGCGCAGGAATCCACTGAATAGCTGTGTACAGCAGAATTGTCAAAGCCATCCTAGACAAACATAACCAAACCTATCTTAACCTAGCGTGGCCTACCTCAACCAAACGTAACACGACCACCTTTCCTGGCCCCCCAGACACAACCAGATGCCGGTACAGCAATGCAGTGCACAGATATCGGCCGAATAGCACTGTATTACGCAAAAGACAAAGCTAACCTTGCCAAACATATCCTAGCCTAGCCAAGCCGACCGTAACATCTTCCTATCAAGCGTGCCGGGTCCTCCATTGCTGGCCTCCCAGGAGCCAAGCAGAGCATATCAGAGAAGAGTAAAGCGCGGAAATCCATTGGATAGAAGCGTACAGCTGTAAAGTCGGATCCATCCAGGCCCAACCATAGCTAACATAACCTAATCAATCGTATCCTATCTCAACCTAACGTGCTGAGAAATCTGTTTCTGGACTCCCCGCTGCCAAGCAGGGCATGTTAGATGTGAATAGATCTCTGAGGTGCATAGGATTGCAATGCATATCACGAAAGTCAAAGATACCCCGGCCTAACACAAATAAACATAACCTACACGAACGAAACCTATCCCAATTCAATGCGTCGCAACAACTGTTTCTGGCCCCTCCAGAGTAAAGCAGAGCGTACTAGAGCACAGTAGAGCGGAGAAATCCTCCGAAAAGCAGTA
>NW_016916490.1:0-532 GCF_001483705.2 Eufriesea mexicana | reverse complement strand
ATGAACAAGGAGGAACGATTATATTGGCAAGCTATAACCACTGCAATGCTGCAGAATCTGGCTAGAAAGTTCAATTTCACTTGTCATTTTCGAATAATATCGTGGTGAGCTAACTTTCATGCATAAACAAGGAGGAACGATTATATTGGCAAGCTATAACCGTTGCAATGCTATAGAATCTGGCTGGAAAGTGCATTTTTCTTGTCATTTTCGACTAATATCGTGGTGAGCTAACTTCGTTGCATAAGTAAGGAGGAAGGATCCTTTTGGCGTACTATAGCCATTGCAATCCTGTAGAATCTGGCAGGAAAATTCAATTTTACTGACATTTTCGACTAATATCGTGGTGAGTTACCTTTCTTACATAAATAAGGAGCAAAGATTTTATTGGCGAGCTATAGCCACAGCAATACTATAGAACCTGGATGGAAAATTCAATTTTATTGATATTTTCGGCTAATACCGTTTATGAGTTAACTATCTCGCATAAATACGTAGGAAAGATTCTATTGTCGTGCTATAGGATTTGCAA
>NW_016916489.1:18530-20164 GCF_001483705.2 Eufriesea mexicana | reverse complement strand
GGGACGTACTGTTTGGCAAGGTTACCATTGATTAGGATAGATTAAGCTAAGCTTGGTATGGCTGGCCCTGACTTTTGAGCTACGCACAGCAATTCGGTAGATTTCTGCGCTCTACGGTGCTCTACTACACTCTGCTCGACACCCGGAGGACACCAGTAGATGTCGTGGCACGATAGGTTGAGCTGCATTGCGTTTGGTTGGGTTGGGTTAGATAGTGTTAGGAGAGGGTATCTTCGACTTTCGTGCTACAAACTGCAATATTGATAACTTCTGTGCTCTCCTGAGCGCCATCACAATCTGCTTGTCTTTGTGGATGACAAGAATAGTGTTTTCAGCAAGTTAGGCTGAGCTTTGTTGCGTTTGGTTCGGTTAGGTTTGGTTAGGCGCGGCGGAGCAGGGGCTTGCAACCCGTACAGTGGTAATCATCCCGGGGAAGCCGGGCAATTTACGGAGGAGTGAAGGTACAGTTATAGTTAGTGGTGTCGACGCGGCTCCAGTGGAGCTTCCCTCGTCGAAGGACTGGGCAATTAGCCCTACTGCAGGTGTTACCAGACGCGTTACTCGTAGCACTGCATTGCGTAAGTCGCTGCCGGCGGACATCTAGGGGGAGCGTTCCGCCTTCCCTGGCGCCGTCAGCGTCACGGGCGACGGCGAAACTTCGTCTTCGTGGGTGTCCCCCACGAAGACGGCGAATCGCCCGCGGAGGGCATTGTTGGGGAAATATGACCCATTCGAAAGTTTGGAGGGTATTGATCCCGCCACGAAATCCACGAGCATAAGTTGGGCGAAGGCGACCCAGCGCGCATGGGAGGAGCTCTCCAGAGTGCACCGTCCGCTGTCTGTTGTGGAACTGTCTGCCGTTATATCCGTGAATTGCGCGAGGATAGAAACGATGGCAGACAAGAGCAAAACCTGCATATCCCATACGTCCGCGCCTACCGTATGTGCGCCAGGGTGGTGGATTCGGCCGGCTGGGAGATGAGTCTCCAAGTAGCAGCCGACCGTGCCCTGGAGACGTTGGCGGAGAGGTTCCGCGTGCTGATGGCGGAGATCGTTGGTCTGTTGGAGAAGGATGTCTCCCAGCAGGCGGTTATAGCCGACTTGCGGGAGAACGAAGACACCCAGCTGGCGGTGGTCGCCTCCTCGAGCGCGGAGCTGGTTCAGGAGCGGAGGCGGGTAATCGTCGACCCCGCGCCCGCTCGAAATGTGCGTGCGTTCGCGGGCACCGGAGCAGCGGCACCGGCGCCCGAGTTCGGTATGTAGGCTGCCCTCGAGGCACTCAGTTTCCGAATCGACGCAAAGTTCGAGGAGCTCGTGCGTACGCTCCACGTGACGGCCAGGCGGGTTGCGCCTGACCGAGCGCCAGAGCGAGCGAGCGCCGGAGCAAGCGAGCGCCGCAGCAAGCGAGCTCCACTGCCGGCCTGCCCGCGCGGCCTTTACTGGTGGCCTCGGCGCACACCGTCGCAAGCGCTTCCCGTTCCGGGCCCGCTGATGCCACGGCTAAGGCGCCGGTCGCGGCCCCGATCGTAGCCGGAAGGACTCAGGGGCCACAGGTCTTTCGTCATCGGTAGGCGCAAGAAGCGAGCGCCGTGGCAGGTGGCCGCTGCCCCGGAGCTGCCCGCGAGGGTGCCCAC
>NW_016916489.1:16186-18331 GCF_001483705.2 Eufriesea mexicana | reverse complement strand
TCGCCGGGCGAATGAGCGAAGCCTTGGAGGGATCCGGCGTGCGGATTACGGTTCCCGCCAAAAAAGCCGAGCTGAGGGTGACAGGGCTCGACGACTCCGTCACTCCCCGCGAGGTGGCCGCTGCCCTGGACAGGGTCGATGATTGCACCGAGGCGCAAATAAGAACCGGAGTGATCCAGCCTTCCGCTTCGGGGTTGGGCTCTGTATGAGCCCAGTGTCCCCTCGCTGCAGCGAGAAATGCCGTCGATTGCGGGCGGATTCGCGTCGGCTGGACATCGGCCCGTGCCGCAGACTTGGAGGCACGGCGCCTCCAGTGCTTCTGTTGACTTGCGTCCGGTCACGCAAGGAACGGATGCTCTAGCGAGGTGGACCGCAGCGACACCTGTTTCAAGTGCGGCGCTGTCGGCCACCGTGTCGATGGGTGTAGTGCGCCTGCACCCAAGTGGCCGGTTTGCTCCGGGCTCGGCCGCCCCTCCAACCACGGTCTGGGCAGCAAGGTGTGCTGCCCGCCAATGGCAAAATGTGCGGCTCGCGAGGCGCATACAGGCGCCCGCGAAAGCCAATTCGATAGCTGCGTCCGCGAATTCCGTCTCCGCGGACGCTGCCGCGAATGGCCCGCCGACAGACGGAGCACCGGGCCCGCAGACGGCCCAAAAGACGGGAGGGGGCAGGAGGAGGCCACGGACACGGCCCAACTTTCACGCCGTCTGTGGTGCTCCAGGCCAACATGAACCACTCGCGGGCGTCGCAGGACCTGCTCCCGCAGACGCTCGTTGAGCTGGGTGTAGGGCTGGCTGTCACCGCTGTGCCGTACCGTATCCTCGATCAAGACGGGTGGTTCGGGGATCGGGAATGCTCCGTGGCGATCATCGCCAGGGGACTACTGCGGACACCCGCACCAACGCTGTCTTAAAGCGGTGATTGGTTCGTGGCGGTCTCCTGGAACGCTGTAGTCGTGGTGGGGTGCTACGTCTCCACCAACCGCGGCCTCACGTCGTGCGAGAGGTATGTGGACTAGCTCGGTGGTTTCCTTAGTGGACACATGAATCGACCGGTTCTGGTCCTCGGAGACTTCAACGCCCACTCAGTGGCGTGTGGTTCCGCGCGGAAGGACGGTCAGTGTGAGACGCTGCAAAATTGGGCCGCGGGGTTGCACCTCCGGTTGGTAAACCGGGGTTCCGTAAGCACGTGCGTCCGGTGGAACGGCACGTCCATCGTGGACATGTCGCTCGCAACGCCGGTAGCTGTGCGGCGGGTCGCCGGCTGGAGGGTGGCGGTGGACGTGGAAAGGCTTAGCGACCACCGCACCGCGATGGGCGGTTGGGCGCCTCGACCGCGACCTCTTCGCCGCGGCCGTCCAATTCATCGCCTGGGCGGATGGGGCCGTCGGGCGCGAAAACGACGAAGCGGGGTGGGTGTGTGGCGGCTAAGGGCGGCGATGACTCGCGCGTGCAAGGTCGCCATGCCGCGGGTAAGGGAGCCACATTCGCGGAGTGCAGTGCACTGGTGGTCGGCCGAAATCATGTAGCTGCGGGAGCTCTGCGTGCTCGCCTGGCGCCAGTACACCCGGGAGCGGCGTCGACGACGCGCGGTGTCCGCCGAGGATACCGCGCGCCTCTATCGCGGGTACCGGTCTGCGGTGGGCGATCTACAACGGGCGATTCGCAGAGCCAAATCTCGCCAATGGGACGAACACCACCCGACGCTGGAATGCGATCCGTGGGGACGCCCCTATAAATTAGTAATGGGCAAGTTATGGGCATGGGTGGTCCCCGTGACCGAGCGTATCTAACCCGAGCTCCTGCGGCCGGTGATCGACACCATATTTCCGGCGGTGGCGGAGGAGGGAGTGCAACCCGCTGCAGTGCGGTCGGATCTGGTCGGATGGTCAGACGATCTGGGGGTCTCGCGCGACGTGGTCGGCTGTGCGGTCGTTAGGATGGTGCGAGGAGCACCGCACCCGGACCTGACGGCATCCCAGGACGAGCCTTTGCACTGGCTCTCGAAGCGTGGGGTGACAGTTTGCGACGGCTGTTCGACAGCCGCCTCAGGAACAGTCGTTTCCCAGCATGATGGAAAGGAGCGAGGGTCGTGCTGTTCCCGAAACTAGAGAAGCCGCCGAACTATCCGAAGGCATACCGGCCG
>NW_016916489.1:4912-14592 GCF_001483705.2 Eufriesea mexicana | reverse complement strand
TGTGTGTGTGTGTGTGTGTGTGTGTTTGTGTAATCGACACGTCTGGCGCGCATGGCCATGAACGTTTTGGGTGCGATTTCCCGTCGCGCCGGGAGGGAACTGCGGTTTCGTCGCGGGGGCGTGCTGGCAACTGCGTCGCCGCGAAGTCCAGGGCGCACCGAAATGCGAAGGGCTGGCCATCGCGTGGGTTTCAGTGGGTAAAAATCCCACATTACCCCGCCCCTCCCCTAAGGGGGCCGGGTAACTTCGGAAGATTTCCCTCACGTGAAAAAAAAAGAAAAAAAGAGTTTGGTTTGGTTTTGGTCTGGACATCTTCGACTTTTGAGCTGTAAACCGCTATTCGGAATATTTCAGCGAATTACATTGTTCTGCTATGCTTTGTTTAGCTCTCGTGAGGCCAGCAGTTGTGGTCGTGGCACGTCAGGTTTGTAACGTTACGTCCGCCTATGCTACGTTTCGGTTGGCTAGGGCAGGGTAGCTTTGACTTTTCTGCTATGCACTACTGTTCAGCGGATTTCTGCGGTCAACTGTGATCTAACATTCCCTGCTTTGTTCTGGGAATGCTTGTAACTGTGGCCGCGGCGCGTTCGGTTGTTTCAGGTTACGCTAGGTTAGGATAGGTTTTTTGGGTTTAGATTAGGATATATTTGACTTTTGTGCTACACACTGCCACTCTACGCACCTCTGCACTCTACTCTCCTCTGATATGCGCTGCTTGGCTGTGGGGAGGCAGCAATTGAGGGCTAGGCGCGTTAGGCTGGGATTGGTTATGTTCCATTAGGTTAGGTTAGGCCAGATAAAGTTAGGATATCTCCTACTTTCTTGCTATACACAGCTAATGGGGCGATTTCAGCCTACCGCATTGCTCGGCTATATTCTGCATAGCTCTCGTGAGGCCAGCAGTGGCTTTCGCAGCACGTCAGGCTGGGTTACGTTATGTCAGCTTATGTTACGTTTGGTTAGGTTAGTGGAGGGTTGCTTTGACTTTTGTGCTGTACACTGCCATTCGGTAGACTTCTGCGCTCTGCATTGCTCTACTAGCCTCTGCTTGTCACTTGGGAGGTCAGGAATAGCGGTCGTGTCTGGTTTGGTTGGGTTAGGTTACGTGCGGTATTGTTAGGTTGGGTTCAGTTTGGTTTGGATGGCTTCTACTTTTGTGCTGTGCACTGCAATTCGGTGAACCTCTTTACCCTACTATGCTCTAGTATGTTCTGCTTGCCTCTGGGTAGGTCAGCAATTGTGTCCTCGGCACGTAAGGTTGAGTTAGACTGCGATTGGTTATGTCACGTGTGGTTCGGTTAGGATATGGTAGCTTTGACGATTGTGCTATACACCGCTATTCAGTGGATACCTGCGCCATTCATTGCTCTACTATACTCTGCTCGAATCCCGGGATGCGAGCAATTGTGGCTGTGGCACGTTAGGTTGAGTCACGTTACGTTTGGTTAGGGTATGTTAGGTTAGGAATGCTTAGGATAGCTTCGGCTTTCGTGCTGTGCACAGTTATTCGTTGCATTGCTGCCCTCCACTGTGCTCTACCCTAATCTGATGCACCTTGGGGGCCAGCAATATTGGTTGCGGAAATTTACGTTGAGTTTGGCTACGTCCGGTGTGGTTAGGTTTGGACTGGTTAGGTTAGGTTAGGTTAGGTCAAATGTCTTTGACTATTCTGCTGTGCACTGCATTGCGGTGGATTACGGCGCTCAGCTGAGCTCTGGTATACTCTGCGTGGCTCTGTGGAGGCTAGCAATAGTGGTCTCTGTACGTTCGGTTGGGCCTGGTTACGCTTAATTATGTCAGGTTTGTCTGGGTTAGGTAAGGATAGCATTGATTTTTCTGCTAAACATTGCCATTCTATGGACTTCTGCGCTGTACGCTATTCTAGCACGCCCTGCTTGGCCTTGGGGATCCCATCAACCGCGGTCGCGGCACGTCAGCTTGTGTAAAGTAACATTCGATTAGGTAAGGTTTGGCTACGTTTGCCAGTTTAGCTTCTACCTTCGTGCTTTGCACTGCAATTCAGTGGATTCCTGCGGCCTACTGTGCTCTATTATGTTCTGCTTGTTTCTGTGGAATGCAGCAATCGCGGTCTCGGCACGTCAGGTTTAGTTAGGCTGTGTTCGGCTGTGTTCTATTGCTCTGGTTGGGATTGGGTAGTTATAACACTTATGATATATACTGCGATTTTATGGATTTCTGCAAACTACTCTCCACTAATCTATTCAGCTCAGTTGTGATGGGGCCAGTAAGGACGGTCGCGGCTCGTTACATTGTGTTAGGTTGCGTTTGGCTATGCTGTGATTGGGTAGGTAAGGAGAGAATAGCTTTGACTTTAGTGCTCTAGTCTGCTATTAGGTGGTCTTCTGCGCCTATCTGTCACTATGTCCTGCTGGGCTCTGGCAAGGGCAGCAATAGCGGTCCCACCACTTCTGGTTTAGTAAGGCTATGTTTGGTTATGTTCTGTTGGTTTGGGTTTGCTTTGGAAACCTTAGACTTTTCTGATGCTCACTGTGTTTCTATGGATTTCTGCGACATACTCTCCACTAACGTTTTCAGCTTGGCTCTGTGGAGGCCATCCATAGCGGTCGCGGCACGTCAGGTTTGGTTATGTTACGTTCGGTTGTGTTACGTTTGGTCAGGTTAGGAGGGGGTAGCATGACTTCAGTGCTTCAGTCCCCTATTAGGCGGATTCCTGCGCTCCGCGTTGCTGTAATAATTTCAGACTCACCCTGGGAAGGCCAGAAATAGTGGCCTCGGCACGTCATGTTGAGTCAAGTTTCGTCCGGTTAGGCTGCAATAAGCTAGGTTTTGTCGGGATAGCTACAACTCTTGTGCTGCTCACTGCTATTCGGTGGATTTCTGCGCTCTACTGTGCTCCAGTTTGTAATGCTTTGCCCTGGAGAGGGCAGCAATAGAGGCCTCGGCACGTTAATTTGAGTTAGGCTACCTTTGGCTACGTTCTGTTGGTTTTGGTTAAATTTGGGTAGCTCTGACTTATCTGATATACACTGCGATTCTATGGATTTCAGCGTTCTACTCTAAACCAATGTGATCTGCTTGGCCCTGGGGTGGACAGCTGTAGCGGCTGCGGCACGTTAGGTTGTGTTAAGATACATTTGGTTATGCTACGGTTGGATTGGTTACGAGAGGATAGATTCGATTGTAGTGCCCTTGTCTGCTATTGGGTGGATTTCTGCGCTCCACTGCGCACTAATTTTTTATGTTGTCTCTGGGAATGCAAGCAATTGTGGTCTGGGCTCGTTATGTTGAGTCGGGTTACGCTCGGTTACGTCTGGTTCGGCAAATTTTGGACAGTATCACTTTAACTTTGTGTTGTACAATGCTCTTGGCTGGATTTCTGATCTCTACTCTGCTCTAGTATGTCCTGCTTGGCTCTGGAGAAGGCAGCAATACAAGTCGCGGTACATTTGGTTGTGTTATGCCGTGTTCGGTTATGTTACGTTTGGACAAGCTAGGAGAGGATACCGTTGACTGTAGAGCTATAGTCTGCTATTTGATCGATTCTTGCGCCCTACAGTGCTCTAACATTTTCAGCTTGGTTCTGGGTAGGCTACCAATAGTGGCCTCGGCACGTTATAGTGTGTCAGGTTACATTCGGTTTAGTAGGGTTAGGCCAAGTTTGGCCAGGGTGGCTTTAACCTTTGTGCTGTACAATGCTATTCGGCAGATTCCTGCGCTCTACTGTGCTCTAGTACTGTCTGCTTGTCTCTGTGGATGCCTGCAATTGTAGTCTCGGAAGGTTACGTTGAGTTAGGCTACGTTTGGTTATGTTACGATTGGTCAGGTTTGGAGAGGGTAACTGTGACTTTAGCGCTACATTCTGCTGTTGGGTGGATTTCTGCCCCCTACAGTGATCCAATATCTTCAGCTTGGCTTTGGAAAGGCTAGCAATAGTGTTCCCGGCTCGTAATTTTGAGTCAGGTTGCATTCGGTCAGGTAGGGTTGGGCTACGTTTGGTTAGGGTATCTATAACTTTTGTGCTGTACACTGCTATTCGGTGGGTTTCTACGCTCTACTGTGCTCTAGTATGTCCTGGTTGGCTCTGTAGTGGGCAGCAATAGCGGGCTCGGCTCGTTATGTTGAGTTAGGCTACGATTGGTTATGTTCTGTTGGTTCGGTTTAGGCTTGTGTAGCTTCAACTTGTCTGATATACACTGCGACTCCATCGATTTCTGCGTACTACTCTATACTAATAGGCTCTGCTGGGCTCTGGGTAGGCCAGCAATAGTGGTCGCTGCAAGCCAGGTTAAGTTATGTTACGCTCGCTTATGTTGCGACTGGTTAGGTTAGGAATGATAGCTTTGACCTTAGTTATGGTCTGCTATTTGGAGGATCCCTGTGTCCTCTAGTGCTCCAAAATTTTTATCTGGCACTGGGAGGGCCATCAATAGCGACCTGGGCACGTTATAGTGAGTCAGGTTACGTTCGATTGAGTAGGGGTAGGAAAAGTTTGGTAAGGATCGCTTTAACTTCTGTGCTGTACACTGCTATTCGATGGATTTCTGCGCCGTGATGTGCTCTAGAATGTCCTTCTTGCCTCAGCGGAGAGCAGCAATAGCGGTCTCGGCACTTCATGTTGAGATATGCTACGTTCATCAGTGTTCTGTTTGTCTGCGATAGGCTCATGTCGCGTTGACTCTTCTGATATCCACTGCGATTCTATGGATTTCTGCGTTCTACTCCCCACTAGTGTGTTACGCTTGCCACTGAGGAGGAAAGCAATAGTGGCTGTGGAACGTTTGGTTGAGTTAGGTTACGTGTGTTCATGATACGTTTGGTTAGTTTAGGAGGGGATTGCTTTAACTTTCGTGCTATAGTCTGCTATTAGGTGGATTTCTGCACAATGCAGGGCTCTAATATTTCCGGTTTGCCTCTGGGAAGGCCAGCAGTAGTAGTCTCGGCACGTTAAGTTGGGTCAGGTTACATTCGGTTAGGCCGGGATAGGCTCAGTTTGGACATGATAGCTATACCTGTTGCGATGTAGACTGCTTTCGGTGGAGTTCTGCACTCTACTGTGCTCTAGTATGTCATGCTTGGCTATGAGGAGGGTAGCAATAACTGTCCCAACACGACAATTGAGTTAGGCTGTGTTTGCATATGATCTGTTGGATTGGGTTAGGATTGGGTAGCTTTGGCCTTTCTGATATACACTACGAATATATGGACTGCTGCCATCTACTCTCCACTAATGTATTCCGCTTGGCTCTGTGAATTCCAGCAATAGTGGTCTCGGCACGTTGCTTTGAATCAGGTTACGTTTGGTTAGGTTGGGTTAGGCTACGTTTGGTTAAGATAGCCTCATCTTTCATTCTATTCACTGATATATGGTGGATTTCGTCGCCCTACAGCGGTCTAGTACGACATGCTTGGCTCTGTGGCAGGCAGCAATTGCGATCTCGGCACGCTAATTTGTGTAAGTCTATGTTAGGTAATTCTCTGTCTTTTGGGTTAGGTTTGGGGTGCTTGGACTTTTCTGATGTACACTGCCTTTCTACAAATTTCTGCGCCCTACTCTCCGCCAGTGTGCTCTGTTTCGCTCTGCGGAGGCCAGCAGTAGTGGACGCGGCACGTTAGTGATTGTTCCTCTACGTTTGGCTAGGTTAGGTTTGGTCTGTTTAGGTCGGGATATCTTTGACTTTTGTGCTGTTCGTTGCTATATGGTGGCTTTCAGCTCTCTGCTGCGCTCCACTAAACTCTGCTGGACTCTGCGGGGCCAGCAGTAGCGGTCGTGGCACGATAGGTTCAGTTAGGTTACATTTGGCTGTGCTAGGCTAGTTTCCGTTTTATTGGGATGGCTTTAGCTTTTAAGTTGTACACTGCTGTTCGGTGGACTTCTGCGCTGCTGTGCACTAGTATATGCTGCTTGGCACTGGGGAGGCCAGCAGTAGCGGCCTCTGCACGTCAGGTTTAGTTAAGTCATGTTTGTCGATATTTCGCTTGGATAGGTTAGGATATGTTAGCATTCACTTTTATGCAATACACTGCACTTCGGTGGCTTCTACGCCCTACTGTGCTCATGTATGCCCTGCTTGTCTCTTCGGAGAGTAGTAATGGTGGTCTCGGCACGTTAGTTTGGTATAGGATACGTTTGGTTAGGTCATGTAGGCATTGGCTGGGTTTGGACAGCTTCGACGTATTTGCTGTACACTGCAATTCTATGGACTTCTGCGCTCTACTCCCCACTATTATGCACTGCTTGTCTCTGTGGAGGCCAGCAACTGCGGTCCCGTCATGTCATGTTGAGTATGGTACGCTTGGCTGTGTTAGGTCAGGCTAAGTTTGGTTCGCGTTGTTCTGAACTTTGTGCTATAGAATGCTATTAGGTCGACATCTGTGCTCCGCATTTCTGTACTTGCATCTGCTTGTCTCTGGTATGGCAGCAATTGTGGCCGCTGCGCGATGTACTGAGATCGCTTACGTATCGTTATGGTAGGTTAGGCTAGGGTAGGTATGAATGGCTTTGACATCATTGCTGTACACTCCGATTGGGTAGATTTCTGCGCTCAACCGTGTGCTACTATTCTCTGCTTAGCTCTGCGAGGCAAGCAATAGTGTTTGCCGCACGATAGGTTGAGTTAAGTTGCGTTTTGTCTGGGTCAGTTAGGCTGGGTCAGGCAGTTATAGCCTAGTCTTTTCTGATATTCACTGCTATTCCATGGATTTCTGCGCTCCAACTTGCACTGCTATAATCAGGTTGGCTCCGTGGATGCCAGAATTAGTGGTTGCGGCATGTTAGGTTCAGTTATGTTACGTTTGGTCAGGATAGGTTGGCTAAGGTTTGGTTAGGATAGCTTTGACCTTTGAGCCAGAACCAGCAGTTAGGTGAGTGTCTCAGCGCTCTGCTGTGCTCTAGTATGTTCTGCTTGGCTCTGGGATACCAGCGATTGTGACCGCGTTACGTTAGGCTCAGTTATGTTACGTTCGGTTGCCTTTCGATTGGATATGTTACGAGATGCTCGCTAAGACTTTTGTGCTGTACGCTGCTTTTCGGCGGATCTCTGTACTCTACTATGCTTTAATATGTTCAGCTCCGCCCCGCGGGGGCCAGTAATAGTGGCCCCATCGCGTTAGTTTGATATAGGCTACGTCTGAGCATGTTACGTTTGGTAAGGTAAGGAAAGTATGTCATTGACTTTTTTGCTGTATACTACTATTCCGAGGACTTCTGCGCTATACTGGGCTCTAATCCGCTCCGTCTGACTCTGGGGAGGCCAGCAATAGTGGTCTCGACATGTTTGGTTGAGTTGGGCTACGTTCAGTTAGACTATGTTTGCGCGTGTTGGGTTAAGATAGCACTGACTTTCGTGGTCTACACCGCTATTCTGTGGACTTCTAGGCTCTACAGTGCTCTCCTGTATGCTGCTTGGCCCTGGGGCGTCCTGCAGTAGTGGTCGCATCACGCTAGATTGAGTTAGGTTACGTTCGGTATAATTACGGTCGGTTAGGTTAGTAGGGCCAGCTTTGACTCTTGCGCTATACCCTCCTATTCGGCGGATTCGTGCACTCTACTGTGCTCTGATATGTTCAGCTTGTCTCTGGGTGGGCCAGCGTTAGTGGCATCAGCACGTTACGTTCAGCAAAGCAACATATGGTTAGATTAGGTTAGGTCAGGCTAGGTTGAGATATCTTTGACCTTTGTGCTTCACACAGCAATGCGGCGGATTTCTGCGCCCCACTGCGCTCCTGCATATTCTGCTTGGCTAAGGGGAAGTCAGCAATATTGGTCGCAGTAAGTTAGGTTGTGTTCTGTTTCGTTTGGTTAGGTTAGGTTAGGCTAGGTTTGGTCAGGTTATCCTTGACTTTTGTGCTACACGCTGCCCTTCGGTGGATTTCTACGCTCTACATAGCTCTACAATTAATAGTGCTCTCCTCGCGTTGGGCTGAGTTAGTCTACCTTCGGTTAGGATATGAATGTCTACGTTAGGGTAGGATAGCTCTGACTGTCGTGATATACGCACTTCTTTTGTTTACTTCTGCGCTCAACTGCGCTCTACTGTATTCTGCTTTGCCCTGAGGCGTCCAGCTATAGTGCCGGCGGCTCGCTAACTTTAGTTAGGCTTCGTTTGGTAAGGTTATGTTTACTAGGTGTAGGTTTGCATATATTTGATTTTTGTGCTTCTCACTGCAATGAGGTGGATTTCAGCCCTGTACTGTTCTCTACTGTAACCTCGTTGGCTCTGTGGAAGTCAGCAATACTGGTCTAGGAACCTTAGGTCGTACTAGGTTATGTTTGGTTCGTTACGTTTGGTTAGGTTAGGCTAGGATAGCTATGACTATTGTGCTCTACACTACTTTTCGGTGGATTCCTTCGCTCTGCTGTGATCTAACAAGCTCTGCTTTGCTCTGGGGAGGCCAGAAATGGCGACCGCGGCGCACTAGGTAGAGTTAGGTTACGTTCGCTTAGCTTAGGTTTGTTTAGTTAGGATTGGAATATTTGGGTTATATTAGGGTATCTTTGACTTGTGTGATGTACACTGCAATACGGTGGGTTTCTGCGCACTTCTGTGCTCTAGTGTGAACTGCATGGCTCTGGGGATGCCAGCAATAGAGGTCTCGGCTAGCTAGGCTTAGATATTCTACGTTCGGTTAGGTTATGTTCGGTCAGGCTTGGCTAAGATGGCTTCGACTTGTGCGCAATACGCTAATAGTCGGTAGATTTCTGCGGTCTACTGTGTTCTAATATTCTCAGCTTGGCGATGGAGAGGCCAGAAATTGTGGTTTTGGCACATTGGGTTTAGTTAGATTAAGTTCGCTTATGTTACGATTGGTTGGGTTAGGATATGGTAGCACAGGCTATTGCGATATGCACTGCGATTCTATGTATGGCTGCTCTCTCCTCTCCACTATCATGTTCTGCATGGCTCCGGGAAGGTAAGCAATAATGGTGTAGGCATGTTAGGTTGAGTTATGCTCGTGTGGTTATGTTATGCTCGGCCAGGTTAGGATAGGTTAGCTTTGACTTTTGTTCCATACACTGCTGTTCGGAGGATTTCTGCGCTCTACTGCGCTCTCATATGCTCTGCTGTGCTCCGGGAGGCCCAGCAATAATTTTTCGGTACAATACGTTGAGCTAGGCTACGTTTGGTTAGGTTAGGTTCGGTCAAGTTAGGTTAGGATATACTTGACTTTCGTGCTTTACACTGCAATGCGGCGTACTTCAGCGCTCAACGGTACTCTAGTTTATTCCGGTTGTCTCTGTGGAGGTCAGCAATAGCGGTCCAGCCACATTTGGTTCAGTTAGGTTACGTACGGCTATGATATGTTTGGTTAGGTTAGGCTAGGATATCTTTGACTTCTGTGCTACACACTGATATTCGGTGCTTCCTGCACTCTACTGTGCTGTACTCTAATCTGCTTGCAACTGGAGAAGCCAGCAATAGTTGTCACGGCACGTTGTGTTGGGTATTGCTGCGTCTGGTTAGGTTACGTGAGTCCGGGTTAGGCAGTGTATCTTTGACTACTATGCTGTACACCGCAATTCTATGGAATTCTTCACACTACACGCGACTCACAATCGCTGCGCCGCTCTGGGGAGGCCTGTAATAGTAGTGGCGGCACGTTAGACTGAGTTCGGTTACGTTTGGTAGTGTTACGGGTAGCTAGGTTAGGATATGTTAACCACGACTTTCGTGCTAAACACTGATATTCGGTGGATTTCT
>NW_016916489.1:0-1884 GCF_001483705.2 Eufriesea mexicana | reverse complement strand
TATACTACGTCTGGTTAGGTTAGGATACGCTAGCATTGACCTTTATGTTATACACTGCGATTCTATGGACTTCTGCTCTCTACACTACTCTAATATGCTCTGCTCGGCTCCCGGGAGGACAGCAATTGTAGTCGCGGCACGCTATGTTGTGTTAGGTTATGCTTGGCTAACGCTAGATTAGGTTTGGTTTGATTAGGGCTGCTTTGACTTTTGTTCTATACACTGTATTCGGGCGATATTTGCTCTTTGTACTGCTCTGATAGGTTCTGCATGTCACTAAGGAGGCCAGCAGTATCGGTCCCGGCATACTTTTTTGAGATACGTTACGGGTCGTTTGGTGAAGTTTGGTAAACTTTTGTTACGTTGGCTTTGACTTTTGTGCTATATACTGCTACTCGGACGTATCCAGCTTTCTACACTACTCTGCTGTACACTGCTTAGCACTCGTGAGGCCAAAAATAGCTGCCGCGACACGTAATGCTGGGTTATGTTACGTCTGCTTATGTAACATTTTGTTAGGTTAGGATTGGAAGCGTTGACTTTTGTGCTATACGCTACCATTCTGTGGCTTTCTGCTCTCTTCATTGCTCTAATATGCTCTGCTTGTCTCTGGGGAGGACAGCAATGCCAGTATCGGCACCGTACGTTGTGTTATGCTACGTTCGCTTGGGTTGGGTTAGGACAGGTTGGGTTAGGTTATCTTCCACACTTGGGCTATACACCGCAATGCGGTGGACTAATGTGCTCTGCTGTGATATAGTATATGCTGCTTGGATCTGGGGAGGCCAGCAACAGCTGCCTCGGCACGTTATGTTGAGTTAGGTTATGTTTGACTATGCAGAGGTACATAGACTAGTAGCGTATAGTGCAAAAGTCAAAGATACCCCATCCTAATCTAACCAAACGTAACATAGTCGAAGGTAACCGAACTAAGACTAACGTGCCAAGGACACTATTGCTTGTCCCACAGCCAAGCAGAATATACTATAGCTGAGTAGAGCGCAGAAATACACAGCATTGCAGTGTACAGCGCAAGGTGGAAGGTACACCAACCGTACCTGTCCTAGCCTAACCTAACCGAACGTGGCCTAACTCAAAATTATGTGCAGAGACCGCCATAGCTGGCCTCGCCAGAGCCAAGCACAGCAGATTAGAGCAATGTAGAGCGCAGGAGTACACCGGTTAGCGGTGTATAGGACAAAAGTCAAAGATTATCTCTCCTAACTTAACCAAACGTAGCACAACCAAACGTAACCTATCAAAACCTAACGCGCCTCGGACACTCATTCAGGCCTCCCCAGAGCAACGCAGAGAATATTAGATTCCAGTAGAGCACACAAATCCACCGAAGAGCTGTTTATAGCACAAAAGTCAAAGCTACCCTATCATAACCAAGCAAAACTTAAAATAGCCAAACGTAACGTAATTCAACCTAACGTGCCAAGACGACTATTCCTGACCTCACAAGAGCAAAGCAGGGCATATCAGTGCACAGTAGAGCGCAGACGTCCACCGAAAAGCAGTGTACACCACGTAAGTCAGAGCAATCCAAGCCAAACCTAGACTAACGTAACATACCCAAACGTAATCTAACTCAACCCAACGTGATGAGGCAACCACTGCTGCATTCCCTAAAGACAAGCCGAACATACTAGAGCACAGTAGAGCGCAGAAATCCATCGAACAGCAGGGCACAGCAAAAAGGTGCGAGCTATGCTATCCAAACATTGCCTAACCCGTCCTAACCGAACGTAACATAGATCAACATAACGTGCCAAGACCACTATTCTTGGCCTTCCCAGTGCAAAGCTGATTACCCTTGAGCGCTGTAGGGCATTGTAGGCCGCGAAACAGCTGTGTACAGCACCAATGCCAATGATATCA
>NW_016916488.1:0-219 GCF_001483705.2 Eufriesea mexicana | reverse complement strand
TAGCCAAAGGTAACATACCCAAACGTAGCCTAGCTCAACCAAACATGACGATACCACTATTGCAGTTCTCCGCAGAGACAAGCAGAGTATACTACAGCACATCAAATCGCAGAAATCCTTCGCATTGCGGTGTATAGCACAAAAGTCAAAGGTGCCCTAACAAACGTAGCCTAACCTAACCTAACCGAACGTAACGCAAACGAAACTGACGTACCACAA
>NW_016916487.1:0-1031 GCF_001483705.2 Eufriesea mexicana | reverse complement strand
TGGATGGATGTGTGGCTGGATGAATGGGTGGTTGAAGGGATACATGGATGGATGGATGGATGTGTGGATGTATGGATGTATGGATGAATGTATGGATGGATTTTTGTATGTGTGAATGAATCAAACTATGGATGGATGGATGTATGGATGGATAGATGTATGGATCGATGGATGTATGAATGCGTGCTAGTACGGATAGATTGTTTCATGGTCAATGGATGTATGGATGGGTGGACGTATGGATGGATGCAAGTATGGAAAGATGGACGTATGGATGTATGTATGTATGGATGAATGGTTTTGTGGATGGATGAATGTATGGATGGATTGCGGTGTGGTTGGACGGATGTACGTATGTATGAATGTATGGATGTATGAATAGATGTATGTATATATGTATGGATGTATGGATGGATGGATGTATGGATGTGTGTATGGATATATGTACGGATGTATGTAAGGTTGTATGGAAGTATGGATGGACGGTTCTATGGATGTGTGTATGTATGCATGTATGGATGTATATATGTATGTATGTATTGATTTATGCATGTATGAGTGTGTGGATGGATGGATGTATGGATGGTTGTTTGTGTGCATGGCTGGATATATGGATGGATGGATGTATTGATGTACGGGTGTATGGATGCATGAATGTATGGTTGTATGGATGTATGTATGTATGGATGTATGTTTGTATGGATGTGTGGATGGATGGATGTATCTGACGATAGACGTACGAACGGAAGGATTTTTGGATGTATGGCTGAGTGGATGTATGGATGTGTGGATGGATGGATGTATGGGCGGATAGATGTATGTATCAATGGATGTATGTATGGGTAGAGGTATGGCAGGATGGATGTACGGATGAATGTATGTCCGCATGAATGGATGTATGGATGGATTGAGGTACGGATGGCGGGATGTGTGCATGTATGGATGTATGTATGTATGAATGTATGGACGTAAGTATGTATGGATGTATGGATGTATGGATGTATGGACGTATGGATGTACGAACGTAAGGA
>NW_016916486.1:0-423 GCF_001483705.2 Eufriesea mexicana | reverse complement strand
ACTAGTATCGTGGTGAGCTGACTTCCATGCTTAAGTAAGGAGGAAAGATGCTTTTTGAGTGGTAAAGCCATTGCAATGATATAGAATGTTGCTGCAAAATACAATTTTGTTGACATTTTCGAGTTCCATCGTGGTGAGCTAACTCTCTTACATAAATAAGGCGGAATGATACTATTGGCGTGCTATAGCCTTTGCAATGCTATAGAATCAGGATGGAAAGCTCAATTATATTGACAGTTACGACTAATATCGTTGGGAGCTATCTTTTTTGCATAATTAAGGATGGTAGAACCTACTGGCGTGCTATAGCCTATGCATTGCTATAGTGTCTGGCTGGAAAATTCAATTTTATTGACATTCTCGACTAATATCATGGTGAGCTACCTTTCTTTCATAAATAAGGAGGAAGGATTCAATTGGCGT
>NW_016916485.1:245-481 GCF_001483705.2 Eufriesea mexicana | reverse complement strand
CTCCCCAGGTTGAGTTACGGTACGTTTGGATATGTCACGTTTGGACGGATTAGGTGAGGACTTATTTGACTATCGTGTTATACAGTGCCATTAGGAGGATTCCATCGCCCTACTATGCTGTAGTATGCTCGGCTTGTCTCAGGGGACGCTAGCAATAGTGTTTTCGGTACGTTAGGTTCTGTTATGTTACTTTTGGTTATATTACGTGTGGCTATGTTGAGATACGGTAATTGCGA
>NW_016916485.1:0-210 GCF_001483705.2 Eufriesea mexicana | reverse complement strand
TTTCAATGGATTTCTGCGCCCTACACTCCTCTTATACGTTCTACTTAGCTCAAAGGAGGGCAGAAATAGTGGTCTCGGCTCGTCTGGATGAGTTACGATACGTTTGGTTACGTTACGTTTGGCAAGAATAGGACGGGATTGCCTAGGCTTTTGGCATATACACTGCTGTATGGTTGATATCTGCGCTCTTCATTGCTCTAATGTGTTCTG
>NW_016916484.1:0-1136 GCF_001483705.2 Eufriesea mexicana | reverse complement strand
CCTGACATAAACTAACCTAGCCGAACGAAGCCTACCTCAACCTAAAGTGCCGAGACCACTGTTACTTGTTTCCAGAGAAACGAGCAGAGTATAGCAGAGCTATAAAGAGCGCGAAAGCCTACCGAATATCAGTGTACGGCACAAAAGTCAAAATTGTCAAAAGTCAAAATTATCCTATCCTAACCTAAACAAACGTAGCATATACAAACGTATCATAGTTCAACCTAACGCGCCTACCCCACTATTGCTGACCTCCCAAGAGCAAGGAAGAAGAAACTACGGCACCGTTGAACGCTGAAATCCGCGGCAGTGAAGCGCAAAGGACAAAAGACAAAGATATCCTAACATAACATGGCAAAACCTAACCTAGCCAGACGATGCCAAACTCAACCTGACTTGCCGAGACCACCATTGCTGGCATCCACGGCGCCTAGCGGGGCATATTAGAGCACAGCAAAGCGCAGAAACCCACCAAGCAGCAGTATATAGCACAAAAGTCAAAGCCGACGTATACTAACCTAACCAAACGTAAACTGACCGAACTCAGCATAACTCAACCCAACGTGTCGAGGCCACTATTGCTGCCCCTCCCCAGCGTCAAGCAGCGCAAATTACAGCGCAGTAGAGTGCAGAAATCAATCGAATAGCAGAACATAACACAGAAGTTGGGACTACCTCATCCAAACTTATACAAACGTAACATCAGTAGACGAAACGTAACCCAACCTTACGTGCCACGACCGATATTGCTGGCCTCACGAAGACTAACGTCTAACGAGAGTACATCAGAGAAATGTAGGTCGCTGAAATCTGCCGAACAGCAGTATATATCACAAGAGTCAAATCTATTCTAGCCAAACCTAGCCAAACGTAGCCTAGCCAAACGTAACACAACTCAACCTAACCTGCCGAAAGCACTATTCCTGGCGACCACGGAGACAAGCAGAGAGCGATAGCGCACAGAAGGGCGCATAATTCCATAGAACAGCGGTGTGCAGCATAAAGGTCTGAGCTCTCGTAACCTAACACAACGTTAGCTAACCTGACAGAGCGTAATATAACTTAACCTAACATGCCGCGACCGCTATCACTGGCCTCCCGAAGGACAAGCAGAGTATACCAGAACACAGTAGACC
>NW_016916483.1:0-1486 GCF_001483705.2 Eufriesea mexicana | reverse complement strand
AATTTTCCAGACAGATACTTCTGCATTGCGGTGGCTATAGCATTCCAAAAGGATCTTTCCTCCATAGGTGTGCAAGGAAGGTAGCTCACCACGGTATTAGTCGAAAATGTTAATAAAATTGAATTTTCCAGGACGATTGTATAGCATTGCAATGCCTATACAGATTCTATAGCATTGCAATGGTTAAAGTTTGCCAATATAATCTTTCCTCCTTGTTTATGCAAGAAAGGCAGCTCACCACAATATTAGTCGAAAATGTCAATGAAATTGAATTCTCGAGACAGATTCTGAAGCATTGCAATGGCTATGGCACTCCGAACGGATCTTTCCACCTCACCTATGCAAGGAAGTTAGCTCACCACGGAATTAATCGGAAAAGTCAATAAAATTGAATTTTCCAACCACACTCTATATCATTGCAATGTCTACAGCACGCCAATGGAATCTACACTGCTCATTTAGGCAAGAAAGATAGCTCACTTAGAAAGTTAGCTCACTACGGTATTAATCGAAAATGTCAATAAAATTGAATTTCCCAACCACATTCTACAACATTGCAATGGCTATAGTACGCCAAAAGGATCTTTCCTCAATAATTATGCATGGAAGTTATCTCCCAACGATATTAGTCGAAAATGACAGTTAAATTGAATTTTCCAGGACGATTCTATTGCACTGCAATGTCTACTGCACGCCAGTAGAGTCTCTCCTCCTTATTTATGCAAGAAAGTGAGGTCACCACGATATTAGTCGAAAATGTCAATAAAATTGAATCTGCCAGGCCCATTCTATATCATTGCAATGGTTACACCAAGCCAAAAGAATCTTTCCTCCTTATTCATGCAAAATAGTTAGCTCTCCACGATATTTGTCAAATATGTCAATAAAATAGAGTTTTCCAGCTTCATTCTACTGCATTGCAATGGCTATAACTATCCAGAGCAATCTTTCCACATTACTTAGGGAAGGATATAAGCTCACCACGATATTAGTAAAAAATATCAATAAAATTGAATTTTCAAGGACGATTCTTTAGCACTGCAATGTCTACAGCACGCCAGTAGAATCTCTCCTCATTATTTATGCAAGAAAGTTAGGTCACCATGATATTAGTCGAAACTGTCAATAAAAATGATTCTGCCAGGCACATTCCGTATCATTGCAATGGTTCTATCACGCCAAAAGCATATTTCCTCCTTATTTATGCAAGATAGGTAGCGCACAACAATATTATTCGAAAATGTCAATGAAATTGATTTTTCCGGCCAGATTCTATAGCATTGCAATGGTTATAGCATGCCGATAGAATCTTTCTTCCTTATTTATGCAAGGAAGCTCGCTCACCACGATATTAGTCGAAAATGTCAATAAATTTGAATTTTCCAGCAAGATTCTAAAGCTTTGCAATGCCTATAGCATACCCACAGAATCTTTCCTCCTGATTTATGGAAGAAAGATAGCTCACCACGATATTAATCGAAAATGT
>NW_016916482.1:0-637 GCF_001483705.2 Eufriesea mexicana | reverse complement strand
CCATTTCTAGCCCACCCAGAGCCAAGCAGCACGTACTACGGCACAATGGAGCGCAGAAACTTATCGTATAGCAGTGTGCAGCACAAAAGTCAAAGCCACCCTCTCCTAGCCTGACCAAATATAAAAAAACTAAGCGTAAACTAACTCAACCTAACGTGCCTAGACCACTATTACTTACCTCCCCATAGCCAGGCATGGCAGAAAAGATTATTGGAGTGTACGACGCAGGAATCCATAGCATCGCAGTGCATATCAGAAAAGTCAATGCTACCCAAACCTAACCCAAACAAACTGAGCATAACCAAACATAGCCTAACTCGACCTAACTTGCCGAGACCACTATTGCTGTCCTCCCCAGGGCCAAGCAGGCCGTACTAGTGCACAGTAGAACGCAGAAATCCACCGAATAGCAGTGTACAGCACAGATGTGAAAACTATCCTAGCTAAACTTGACCTAACCCAACCTAACTGAACGTAACGTGGCTCAACGTAACTTGCCAAGAGCTCTACTGCTGGCCTTCCCAGAGCCAAGCCGAAAATATAATGGCACTATTAAGCCCAGAAAACCACCAAGTCGCAGACTATGGACCTAAAGTCAGAAATATCCTCTCCTAGAGTAGCCGATCGTAACTTAACC
>NW_016916481.1:0-273 GCF_001483705.2 Eufriesea mexicana | reverse complement strand
CAAGTAGAAGTCTGTACTTGCCATTGGATTGAAGGCGATGGGCGGCCTATTCACTAAGATATAGCAGATTATAGATTTTGAATAGACCTATTTTCTGGCAAGTAGTTGGCTGTATTTGCCATTGGATTGAATTCGTTAGGCGATGTATTCACCAAGCTATAACAGATTATAGATCTTGAATAGGCCTATTCCCGTGTAAGTACATGGCATTACTTGAGATTGGATTGAAGGCGTTAGGCGTTCTATTCTGGATGCTATAACAGATTATAGATT
>NW_016916480.1:8913-13400 GCF_001483705.2 Eufriesea mexicana | reverse complement strand
TCCTTATATATGCAAGAAACTTAGCTCACCACGATATTGGTCGAAAATGTCAATAAAATTGAATTTTCCTGGACGATTCTACAGCATTGCAATGACTATTGCACGCCAGTAGAATCTGTCCCCCTTATTTATGCCGCAAAGTAAGCTCAGCACGATAGTAGTCGGAAATGTGAACAAAATTGTATTTTCCATCCACATTCTATATCATTGCAATTTCTATAGCATTCAAAAAGGTTCTTTCCTCCTTACTTATGCAAGGAAGATAGTTCACCACGATATTAGTCAAAAATGTCAATAAAATTGAATTTTCCAGCAAGGTTCTACAGCACTGCAACAGCTATAGCACTCCAAAAGGATCCCTCCTGCTTATTTATGCATGAAAGTTAGGTCACCACAATATTAGCCGAAAATGTCAATAAAAATGTACTTTCAAAGCTCGTTCTATATCAATGCAATGGCTGTAGCACGCCAATAGTATCTTTCCTCCTTACTTATGCAAGAAGGTTAGCTCACCACGATATTAGTCGAAAGTGACAACAAAATTGAATTTTTCAGGAAGATTCTATCGATTTGCAATGCCTATAGCACGCCAATAGAATCTTTCCTCCTTATTTATGCAAGAAAGTTAGCTCACCACAATATTAGTCGAAAATGTCAATAAATATGTATTTTCATGGCACATGCTATATCAATGCAATGGCTGTAGCACGCCAATAATATCTTTCCTCCGTATTTATGCATGAAAGTTAGCTCGCCACGGTATTAGTCAGAAATGTCCATAAAATTGAATTTTCTAGCAAGATGCTACAGCACTGCAATAGGTATAGCACTCCAAAGGGATCTCTCCTCCATATTTATGCAAGAAAGTAATCTCACCACGATATTAGTGGAAATTGTCAATGAATTTGCATTTTCAAACCACATTCTATACCATTGCAATGGCTATAGCGAGGCAATAGTATCTTTCCACTTTATTTACGCAAGAAAGATAGCTCACCACAATATTAGAAGGAAATGTCAATAAATATGAATTTTCAAAGAACGTTCTATATCAATGCAATGGCTGTAGCACGCCAATAGTATCTCTCCACCTTATTTACGCAAGAAAGTTAGCTCGCCACGATATTAGTCGTAAATGTCAATAAAATTGAATTTTCCAGCCAGATTCCACACCATTGCAATGGCTATAGCACTCCAAAAGGAATTTTCCTCCTTGCTTATGCAACGAAGTTAGCTCACCACGATATTGGTCGAAAATGTCAATAAAATTGAATTTTCCTGGAGGATTCTATAGCATTGCAATGCCTATTGCACGCCAATAGAATCTTTCCCCCTTATTTATGCCATAAAGTAAGCTCAGCGCGATAGCAGTCGGAAATGTGAACAAAATTTTATTTCCCAGCCACATTCTATATCATTGCAATTTCTATAGCATTCAAAAAGGATCTTTCCTCCTTACTTATGCAATGAAGATAGTTCACCACGATATTAGTCGAAAATGTCAATAAAATTGAATTTTCCAGCAAGGTTCTGCAGCACTGCAACTGCTATAGCACTCCAAAAGGGTCTCTCCTCCATATTTATACAAGAAAGCTAGGTCACCACAATATTAGTCGAAAATGTCAATAAATATGCATTTTCGAAGCACGTTCTATATCAATGCAATGGCTGTAGCAAGCCAATAGTATCTTTCCTCCTTATTTATTAAAGAAAGTTAGCTCACCACGATATTAGTCGAAAGTGACAACAAAATTGAAATAACCAGCTACATTCTATAGCATTGCAACGGCTATAGCACGCCAAATGAATCTTTCCTCCTTATTTATGCAATAAAGTTAGCTCGACACGATATTAGTCGAAAGTGTCAACAAAATAGAATATTCCAGCCAGATTCTACAGCATTGCAAATGATATAGCACGCCAAAAGTATCTTTCCTCCTTACCTATGCATGGAAGTTACCTCACCACGGTATTAGTCGAAAATGTCAACACAACTGACCTTCCCAACCAGATTATATAGCATTGCCACGACTATAGCGCGCAAATTTCACCTTTCCTCCTTGTTTATTCAATAAAGTTAGCTAAACACGATATTAGTCCAAAATTTCAATCAAAATTGAATTTTCCAGGAAGATTCTATAGCTTTGCAAAGCCTATAGCATGCCAGTGGGATCTTTCCTCCTCATTTATGCAAGAAAGTTAACACACCGCGATATTAGTTGAAAATGTCGATAAATTGGAGTTTTTTAGCCACATTCTAAACCGTTGCAACGGCTACAGTTCGCCAATAAAATCATTCGTCCTTCTTTATGCAAGAATGATAACTCACAGCGATATTAGTCGAAAATGTCAATAAAATTGAACTTTCCAGCCAGATTCTACAGCATTGCAATGGGTATATCCCTCCAAAAGTATCTTACCACCTTACTTATCCAAGGAAGTCAGCTCGCCACTATATTAGTCGTAAATATCAACAAAATTGAACTTCCCAGCCAGATTCTATAGCATTGCGACGGTTGCAGCACGCGAGTTGTACCTTTTCTACTTATTTATGCAAGAAAGTTAGCTCGCCACGATATCAGTCGTAAATGTCAATAAAATTGAATTTTCCAGCCAGATTCTATAGCATTGCAATGGCTATAGCACTCCAAAAGGAGTTTTCCTCCTTGCTTAAGCAACGAAGTTAGCTCACCACGATATTGGTCGAAAATGTCAATAAAATTGAATTTTCCTGGAGGGTACTATAGCATTGCAATGCCTATTGCTCGCCAATAGAATCTTTCCCCCTTATTTATGCCATAAAGTAAGCTCAGCACGATGGTAGCCGGAAATGTGAACAAAATTGTATTTTTCCAGACACATTCTATATCATTGCAATTTCTATAGCATTCAAAAAGGATCTTTCCTCCTTACTTATGCAATGAAGATAGTTCACCACGATATTAGTCAAAAATGTCAATAAAATTGATTTTTCCAGCCATATTCTACAGGAAAGCTGTGGCTATATCTCGCCAATAGTATCTCTCCTCCTTATTTACGGAAGAAAGTTAACTCACCACAACATTAGTCGAAAATGTTAATAAAATTGAACTTTCCAGCCAGATACGGTAGCATTGCGACGGCTATAGCACGCCACTTGAATCTTTCCTCCTTATATATGCCCGAAAGTTATCACACCATGGTATTAGTCGAAAATGTCAATAAGATTGACTTCTCCAGGAAGATTCTACAGCATTGCAATGGCTATAGCACTCCAAATGTGTCTTTCCTCCTTACTTATGCAAGGAAGCTAGCTCGCCACGATATTAGTCGAAAATGTCAATAAAATTGAGTTTCCCTTCCAGATTCTATAGCGTTGCAATGCCTAGAGCAAGCCAAAGGTATGATTCCGCCTTATTTATGCAATAAAGTTAGGTCTCCACGATATTAGCCGAAAATGACAACAAAATTGAAATAACCAGCTCGATTCTATAGCACTGCGACTGCTATAGCACGCCAACTGAATCTTTCCTCCTTATTTATGCAAGAAGGTTAGCACGCCACGATATTAGTGGAAAATATCAATGAATTTTAATTTTCAAACCACATTCTATATCGTTCTAATGGCTAAAGCAGGCCAATAGCATCTTTACACCTTATTTACGCAAGAAAGTTAGCTCACCACAATATTAGTCGAAAATGTCAATAAAATTGAATTTTCCAGGAGGATTCTATAGCATTCGAATGCCTATAGCACGCCAATAGAATCTTTCTTCATTATGTATGCCAGAAAGTTAGCTCACCACGATAGTAGTCGAAAATGTCAACAAAATTGTATTTTCAGCTACATTCTATATCAATGCAATTTCTATAGCGCACAAAAAGTATCTTTCCTCCTTACTTATGCAAGGAAGATAGCTCACCACGATATTAGTCGAAAATGTCAATAAAATTGAAGTTGCCTTCCTGATTCTACAGCGTTGCAATGCCTAGAGCAAGCCAAAAGAATGTTTCCGCCTAATTTATGCAAGAAAGTTAGCTCTCCACGATATTAGTCGAAAATGACAACAAAATTGAAATAACCAGCTAGATTCTATAGCATTGCGACAGCTATAGCACGCCAACTGAATCTTTCCTCCATCTTTATGCAATAAAGTTAGCTCACCAGGATATAAATAAAAAATGTGAATAAAATTGTATTTTCCAGGAAGATTCTACAGAAGTCCAACGGCTATAGCGCTCCAAAGGTATCTTTTCTCCTTTCTTATGCAATAAAGTTAGCTCACCAGGATACCGGTCGAAAATGTCAATAAATATGTACTTTCAATGCACATTCTATATCAATGCAATGGCAATAGCACGCGAATTGAATCTTTCCGCCTTATTTATGCCAGAAAGTTAGCTCGCCAAGATATTAGTCGAAAATGTCAATAAATATGAATTTTCAAAGCACATTCTGTATCAATGCAGTGGCTGTAGCACGCCAATAGTATCTTTCCTCCTTATTT
>NW_016916480.1:0-2281 GCF_001483705.2 Eufriesea mexicana | reverse complement strand
ACATTCTATATCAATGCAATTTCTATAGCACTCAAAAAGTATCTTTCCTCCTTACTTATATAAGGAAGATAGCTCACCACGTTATTAGCCGAAAATGTCAATAAAATTGAATTTTCCAAACAGATTCCAGAACATTGCAAAGCCTATAGCTCGCCAATAGAATTTTTCCTCCTTATTTATGCACGAAAGTTAGCTCACAACGTTATTAGTCGAAAATGTCAATAAAATTTTATTTTCCATGAGGATTCTATATCATGCAATGCCTGTAGCACGCCAATAGAATCTTTCTTCATTATTTATGCCAGAAAGTTAGATCGCCAAGAAATTAGTCGGAAATGTCTATAAAATTGAATTTTCCAGCCAGATGCAACAGCATTGCAATGCCTATTGCACGCCAATAGAATCTTTCCTCCTTATTCATGCCAGAAAAAAAGCTCAGCACGACAGTAGTCGAAAATGTGGACAAAATTGTATTTTCCAGCCGCATTCTATATCATTGCAATTTCTATAGCATTCAAAAAGGATCTTTCCACCTTACTTATGCAAGGAAGTTAGCTCGCCATGATATTAGTCGAAAATGTCAACAAAATTGAACTTTCCAGACAGATTCTATAGCATTGCGACGGCTATAGCACGGCAAATGTATCTGTCCTCCTTATTTATGCAATAAAGTTAGCTCACCACGATATTAGTCGAAAATGTCAATAAAATTGAATTTTCCAGCTAGATTCTAGTGCATTGCGACGGCTATAGCACGCGAATTTAATCTTTCCTCCTTATTTATGCAAGAAAGTTGGCTCACCACGATATTAGTGGAAACTGTAAATGAATTTGGTTTTTCAAACCACACTCTATATTATGGCAATGGCTATAGCAGGCCAATAGTATCTTCCCACCTTATTTACGCAAGAAATTTAGCTCACCACAATATTAGTCGGAAATGTTAACAAAATTCAATTTTCCAGGAGGATTCTATAGCATTCCGCGGCCTATAGCACGCCAGAAGAATCATTCTTCATTATTTCTGCCAGGAAGTCAGCTCACAACGATAGTAGTCGAAAATGTCAACAAAATTGTATTTTCAGCCACATCTTATATCAATGCAATTTTTATAGCACTTAAAAAGTGTCCTTCCTCCTTACTTATGCAAGGAAGATAGCTCACCACGATATTTGTCGAAAATGTCAATAAATATGTATTTTCAAGGCTCATTCTATATCAATGCAATGGCTGTAGCACGCCAATAGCATCTTTCCTCCTTATTTATGCAAGAACGTCAGCTCGCCACGATATAAGTCGAAAATGTCAATAAAATTGAATTTTCCATCCAGATTCTACAGCATTGCAATGGGTATAGCGCTCCAAAAGGACTTTTCCACCTTTCTTATGCAACGAAATTAGCTCACCACGATAATAGTCGAAAACGTCAACAAAATTGTATTTTCAGCCACATTCTATATCAATGCAATTTCTATAGCACTCAAAAAGTATCTTTCCTCCTTACTTATACAAGGAAGATAGCACACCACGATATTAGTCGAAAATGACAATAAAATTGGATTTTCCAAACAGATTCCAGAACATTGCGAAGCCTATAGCACGCCAATAGAATTTTTCCTAGTTATTTATGCATGAAAGTTAGCTCACAACGTTATTAGTCGAAAATGTCAATAAAATTTTATTTTCCATGAGGATTCTATATCATGCAGTGCCTATAGCACGCCAATAGAATCTTTCTTCATTATTTATGCCAGAAAGTTAGCTCACCACGTTAGTAGTCGAAAATGTCAACAAAATTGTATTTTCAGCCACATCCTATACCAATGCAATTTCTACAGCACTCAAAAAGTATCTTTCCTCCTTACTTATGCAAGGAAGATAGATCACCACGGTATTCGTCGAAAATGTCAATAAAATTGAATTTGCCTTCCAGATTCTATAGCGTTGCAATGCCTACAGCAAGCCAACAAAATGTTTCCACCTTATTTATGCAAGAAAGTTAACTCATCACAATATTAGTCGAAAATGTCAATAAAATTGAACTTTCCAGCCGGATTTAATAGCATTGCAATGGCTATAGCGCTCCAAAAGGATTTTTCCTCCTTTCTTATGCAACCAAGTTAGCTCACCACGATATTGGTCGAAAATGTCAATAAAATTGAATTTTCCAGGATGATTCGATAGCATTGCAATGCCTATTGCACGCCAATAGATTCTCTCCTCCTTATTCATGCCAGAAAATAAGCTCAGCACGACAGTAGTCGAAAATGTGGACAAAATT
>NW_016916479.1:0-2448 GCF_001483705.2 Eufriesea mexicana | reverse complement strand
TATGGATCAATGGATGTTTGGATGGGTGCTTGTATGGATGGTTGAATGTGTGGCTCGATGGATATATGGATGGATGGAAGTATCGATGGATGGCAGAACGGATGGTAATATTTATGGATCTATGCATGTGAGGATGTAAAGATGTGTGGATGGATGGATATATGGATGTATGTATGTATGGATGTATGTACGTATGTATGTATGTATGTACGAATGTATTTATGGATGTGTGGGTGGATGAATGGATGTGTGGATGGAAGGAAGTGTGGATGCATGGATGGGTGGATGAAGGCATACATGGATGTATGGATGGTTGTGTGGATGTATGGGTGGATGTATGGATGAATGTATGAATATATGCGTGGATGCAGTTAAAGATGTATGTACGGATGCATGTATGGATATATGGATGGATGTATGTGTAGTTGGCAGGATATATGGGTGGATGGATGTATTGATGTACAGGTGTATGGAAGCATGATTGTAAGGATTTATGGATGTATGTATGGATGTTTGTGTGAATGTATGTATGTATTTATCCATGGATGTATGTATGATTGTATCTGTGGATGTATGTTTTGATGTATGTGTGGATGTATAGATAGATGGATGGGTTGGTGGATGGACGTATGTATGGATGGTCGTAAGGATCGATGGATGTATGGATGGTTTGATGTATAGGTGGATGGATGTATGGAACGATATATGTATGTCTGTATGGATGTGCGGGATGATGAATGGATGGGTGGATGAACTGGAGAGCGGGTGAAAGCGTCGGTGGATGAATGGATGCATGGATGGATGGAAGGACGTATGTATGGATACATGTATGGATGCATGTATGGATGTATGAACAGATGCATGTATGGATATATATATATGGATGTATGTATGGATGTGTATATGGGTGTATGTATGGATGTATGTATGGATGAATGTATTTGTGTTTGTATGGATGTATGCATTGATGAATGTATGGATATATGGATGGGTGGATGGATGGATTGCTGTATGGATGAATGGATGCATGGATGCATGGATGTATGTATTTATGAATGTATGGATGTATGGATGTATGGATGTATGCATGTATTGATGTACGAATGCACGTATGTTCGGATGTGTGGATGTATGGATATATATATGTGTGGACGTATGGATTGAAGGATGTATGTATTGATGTATGTATGGATGTATGGAAGGATGTGTGTATGGATGTATGTATGGACGAATGTATTCGTGTTTGTATGGATGTATGTGTTGATGTATGTATGGATGTACGGTAGGACGGATGTACGGTTGGATGGATGAATGTATGCATGGATGCATGGATGTATGTATTTATGAATGTATGGATGTATGGATGTATTGATGTACGAATGTATGGATGTTCGGATGTATGTATGCATGGATGTATGTATGTAGGAATATATGGATGTACGGAGGTTTCGATGCATCGATGTGTGGGTGGACGAATGGATGGGTGAATGGACGGAAGAATGGATGTATGTATGGATGCTTGTATGGATGAATGCATGCATGGATGTATGGATGGATGCATGCATGGATGTGTGTATGGATGCATTCACGGATGTATCTATGGATGTATGTATGGATGAGTGCATAGGGGTATGCATAGGTGCATGGATGTATGTATGTATGAATGTATGCATGTATGGATGTATGGATGTATGGATGTATGGACGTATGGACGTACGAATTTGTGGATGTACGTGTGTATGGATGAATGTATGGATGTATGGATGTATTGATGTATGTATGTATGTATGTGTGGATGAATGGATTGGTGGATGGATGTATGGATGTATAGATGTATAGATCAATGGATGTATGGATGGGTGCTTGTACGGTTGTATGGATGTATAGCTGAATGGATGAATGGATGTATGGATGTATGGGTGAATGGATGGATGGATGTGTGTATGGATTGTGGTATGGATTGTCGGATGCACAGGTGTATGGATATATGGATGCATATATCTATGGATGTATGTATGGATGTATGGATGTATGGATGTATGGATGTGAGGGGGTATGGATGTATTGATGTATGTATGTATGTGTGGATGAATGGATTGGTGGATGGATGTATGGATGTGAGGGGGTATGGATGTATTGATGTATGTATGTATGTGTGGATGAATGGATTGGTGGATGGATGTATGGATGTGAGGGGGTATGGATGTATTGATGTATGTATGTATGTGTGGATGAATGGATTGGTGGATGGATGTATGGATGTACGCATGGATGTATGTATGGGTGGATGGTTGTATGGTTGGACGGATTTGTGGATGTACGGATGTGAGGGTGTATGGATGTATTGATGAGCGAATGTATGGATGTAGGGATGTGTGGATGTATGTAGGTATGAATGTATGTATGTATGGATGAACGTATGGATGCATGTATTGGTGTATGTATGGA
>NW_016916478.1:0-701 GCF_001483705.2 Eufriesea mexicana | reverse complement strand
AGCACGCCAATAGAATCTACCCTGCTTATTTAGGCAAGAAAGGCATCTCACCACGATAATAGTGGAAAATGTCAGTAAAATTGAATTTTCCAGCAAGACTCGTATAGCATTGCAAGCCCTATAGCACGCCAATGGAATCCTTCCTCCTTATTAATGCGAGAAAGTTAACTCACCACGATATTAGCCTAAAATGTCAATAAGATTGAATTTTCCAGATAGATTCCGCAGCATTGCAATGGCTATAGCACTCCGAACGGATCTTTTCTCCTTACCTATGCAAGGAAGATTGCTCTCCACGATATTAGCCTAAAATGTCAATAGGATTGAATTTTCCATACAGAATCTGTAGCATTGCGAAGGCTATAGCAAACCAATAGAATCATTCATCCTTTTTCATGCGAGAATGTCATCTCACCACCACATTAGCCGAAAATGTCAATAAAATTGAATTGTCCAACCACAATGTTTATCATTGCAATGTGTACAGCACGACAATAGAATCTACCCTGCTTATATAGGCAGGAAAGGTAGCTCACCACGATAATAGTCGAAACTGTCAATAGTTTTGAACTTTCCAGCCAGATTCGATGGCATTGCAAAGCCTACTAGCACGCCAATAGTATCTTTCCTGCTTACCTATGCAAGGAAGTTTGCTCACCACGAAATTAGTTGAAAATGTCAATAAAATTGAATTTTCCAGG
>NW_016916477.1:0-570 GCF_001483705.2 Eufriesea mexicana | reverse complement strand
GATGGATAGATGTATGGATGGACGGATCTACGAATGTATGTGTGTATGGATGTATATATGTATACATGTATGGAAGGATGGATGTATGGTTAGATGAATTTATGGATGGGTGGATGAATGGATGGGTGTATGGATGCCTGTATGGAAGGGCGAACGTACGGATGTATGTATGGATGTATGTACGGTTGAATGTATGGGTGTATGTGTGGGTGTATGTGTTGATGTATATATGGCTGTATGGATTGGAGGGTTGATGTATGGATGGATGGATGTATGGATGGATGGATGTATGGATGGATGGATGGATAGATGTATGTATGAATGTATGGTTGTATGTATGTATGTATGTTTGAATGTATAGATGTATATGAGTTATGTATGTATGGATGTAAGTATGGATGTATGGATGTACGAATGTATGGTTGTACGGATGCATGGACGTATGAATGTGTGGGTGGGAGAATGGATGGGCGGATAGACGGAAGAACGGATGTATGTATGGATGTTGGTATGGATGAATGTATGGATGTATGCATGGATGTATGTATGCATGTTTGTATGGATGAATTA
>NW_016916476.1:6831-7614 GCF_001483705.2 Eufriesea mexicana | reverse complement strand
ACATTTCCGGCTAATATCGTGGTGAGTTAACTTTCTCGCATAAATACGAAGGAAAGATTCTATCGGCGTGCTATAGGCTTTGAAATGCTGCAGAATCGGGCTGGAAACTTCTATTCCATTGACTTTTACGACAAATATCGTGGTGAGCCAACTTCCTTGCATAAGTAAGGAGGAAAGTTCCTTTTGGCGTGCTATTGCCTTTGCAATGCCAAAGAATCTGGTTGCAAAAATCAATTTTATTGACATTTTCGGCTAATAACGTGGTGAGTTAACTTTCTCGAATATATAAGGTGGATTGATCCTAATGGCGTGCTATAGGCATTGCAATGCAATAGAATCTTGCTGGAAAATTCAATTTCATTGACATTTTCGACTAATATCGTGGTGAGACAACTACCCGTATAAGAAAGGGGGGAAGATTCTATTGGCGTGCTATTGCCATTGCAATACTATAGAATCTGGATGGAAAATTCAATTTTATTGTCATTTTCGACTAATATGGTGGTGAGCTAACTTTCTTCCATAAATCAGGAGGAAAGATTCTGTTGGCATGCTATACGCATTGCAATGCTGAAGAATCTTGCTGGAAAGTTCAATTATATTGTCATTTTCTGCTAATATCGTGGTGAGCTTACTTCCTGCCCTATGAAGGAGGAAGGATCCTTCTGTAGTTCTATAGCCATTGCAATGCAGTAGAATCCGGCTGGAAAGATCAATTTTATTGACATTTTCGACTAATGTGGTGAGCTAACTTTCTTGCAGAATCAAGGAGGAAAGATTATA
>NW_016916476.1:5466-5771 GCF_001483705.2 Eufriesea mexicana | reverse complement strand
ATTTTCGGCTAATAACGTGGTGAGTTAACTTTCTCGAATATATAAGGTGGATTGATCCTAATGGCGTGCTATAGGCATTGCAATGCAATAGAATCTTGCTGGAAAATTCAATTTCATTGACATTTTCGACTAATATCGTGGTGAGACAACTACCCGTATAAGAAAGGGGGGAAGATTCTATTGGCGTGCTATTGCCATTGCAATACTATAGAATCTGGATGGAAAATTCAATTTTATTGTCATTTTCGACTAATATGGTGGTGAGCTAACTTTCTTCCATAAATCAGGAGGAAAGATTCTGTTGG
>NW_016916476.1:2733-3913 GCF_001483705.2 Eufriesea mexicana | reverse complement strand
TGATATGGAATGTGCCTGGCAGTTTCGATTTTATCGACATTTTCAACTAATATCGTTGTGAGCTTTCTTTCTTGCGTAAATAATGCGGAAAGATTCTTTGGCGTGCTATTGGCATTGCAATGCCGAAGAATCTTGCTGGAAAACACAATTTTATTGACATTTTCGGCTAATACCTGGGTGAGATAACTTTCCTGCATAAACATGGAAGAAAGATTCTATTGGCGAGCTATAGCCACTGCAATGCTATAAAATCTGGGTGGAAAATTCAATTTTATTGACATTTTCGGCTAATATCGTGGTGAGCAACCTTTCTTGCGTAAATAAGGCGGAAAGATTCTATTGGCGTGCTATTGCCATTGCAATGCCATAGAATCTGGATGGAAAATTCAATTTCATAGACATTTTCGTCTAAAATCGTGGTGAGCTAACTTTCTTGCATAAACAAGGAGGAACGATTATATTGGCAAGCTATAACCATTGCAGTGCTATAGAATCTGACTGGAAAGTGCATTTTATTGTCATTTTCGACTAATATCGTGGTGAGGTAACTTCCTCGCACAAGTAAGGATGAAGAATCCTCTTGGCGTACTATAGCCATTGAAATGATATAGAATGTTCCTGGCAGTTTCGACTTTATCGACATTTTCAACTAATATCGTGGTGAGCTATCTTTCTTGTGTAAATAAGGCGGAAAGATTCTTAGGCGTGCTATTGGCATTGCAATGCCGAAGAATCTGGCTGGAAAGAACAATTTTATTGACATTTACGACTAATATGGTGGTGAGCTAACTTTCTTCCATAAATGAGGAGGAAAGATTCTGTTGGCATGCTATAGGCCTTGCGACGCTATAGAATCTGGCTGGAATATTCAATTTTATTGACATGTGCGACTTATATCTTGGTGAGATAGCTTTCCTGCATAAACATGGAAGGAAGACTCTATTGGCGAGCTATAGCCACTGCAATGCTATAGAAACTGGATGGAAAATACAATTTTATTGACATTTTCGTATAATATCGTGGTGAGTTAACTTTCTCGCATTAATACGAAGGAAAGATTCTATTGTCGTGCTATAGGCTTTGCAATGCTACAGAATCTGGCTGGAAAATACAATTACACTGACTTTTACGTCTGATATCGTGGTGAGCTACCTTTCTTGCGTAAATAGGACGGAAAGAT
>NW_016916476.1:1360-2021 GCF_001483705.2 Eufriesea mexicana | reverse complement strand
CTTCCCTGTATAAGTAAGGAGGGAAGATTCTATTGGCATGCTTTTGCCATTGCAATGCTATAGAATCTGGATGGAAAATTCAATTTTATTGTCATTTTCGACTAATATGGTGGTGAGCTAACTTTCTTCCATAAATCAGGAGGAAAGATTCTGTTGGCATGCTATACGCATTGCAATGCTATAGAATCTTGCTGGAAAATTCAATTTTATTGTCATTTTCTGCTAATATCGTGGGGAGCTAGCTTCCTCCCCTATGTATGGAGGAAAGATCCTTCTGGAGTGCTATAGCCATTGCAATGCAGTAGAATCTGGTTGGAAAGATCAATTTTATTGACATTTCCGACTAACGTGGTGAGCTAACTTTCTTGCAGAATCAAGGAGGAAAGATTATATTGGCAAGCTGTAACCATTGCAATGCTACAGAATCTTCCTGCAAAATTCAATTTCATTGACATTTTCGAATAATATCGTGGTGAAGCAACTTCCTTGTATACGTAAGGTGGGAAGATTCTTTTGGCGTGCTATTGCCAATGCAATGCTACAGAATCTGGATGGAAAGTTCAATTTTATTGTCCTTTCCTACTAGTATCGTGGTTAGCTAACTTTCTTGCATAAACAAGGAGGAAGGATTATATTGGCAAGCTATAACCATTGCAATGCC
>NW_016916476.1:0-283 GCF_001483705.2 Eufriesea mexicana | reverse complement strand
GACATTTTCGACTAATATGGTGGTGAGCCATCTTTCTTCCATATATCAGGAGGAAAGGTTCTCTTGGCATGCTATAGGCATTGCAATGCCATAGAATCTTGCTCGAAAATTCAATTTTAATGACATTTTCGTCTAATATCGTGGTGAGTTACGTTTCTTGCATAAATACGAAGGAAAGATTCTATTGTCGTGCTAAAGGCCTTGAAATGCTATAGAATCAGGCTGAAAAATTCAATTATATTGACTTTTACGACTAATATCGTGGTGAGCTATCTTTCTTGCG
>NW_016916475.1:0-494 GCF_001483705.2 Eufriesea mexicana | reverse complement strand
AATGTAACGCAACCTAGTGTGCGGCAACCACTACTGCTGGACTCTCGAGGGCCGAACAGGGTATAGTAGAGCAACACAGTGCACAGGAATCCGCCGAATATCCGTGTATAGCACAAGGGTCAAAGCTATCCCGTCCTAACCTAACCAAACGCAACACAACCTAGCGCAAATTAACTCAGACAAACGTGCCGAGACAAATAGCCCTGGCCTCCCCGGGGCCATGCAGAAATTGTTCGAGGAGAGTAGGGCATAGAAATTCATAAAATCGCAGTATATGGAAAATCAAAGGTATCCGAACCATAACCGTGCAAACATAAACTAACCATACGTAACCTAGAAAACCTAGCATGCCGCGGCCCGTATATCTGGCCTCCCCAGGGCAAAGCAGAGCATTCTCGCGCACAGTGGAGCGGGTAAATCCACCGAAAGCAGTATGTAGCACTAAAGTCAAAGCTATCATCTCCTAACCGAACAAACCGTAACATAACCAAACG
>NW_016916474.1:0-478 GCF_001483705.2 Eufriesea mexicana | reverse complement strand
ACGTTTGGGTAAGTTAGGATAGGGTGGCATTGACTTTTGTGCTAGACACTACGTTGCGGTGGATTTCTGCGATCTACATTACACTACTATACTCTATCCGTCTATGGGAGTCCGGCAATAGAGGTCACGGCACGTTAGATCGGGTTAGGGAAAGTTTGGTTAGGTTATGTTGGTACGGGTTAGGCTAGGATTGCTTCGACTTGCGTGGTATACACTGATGTTCTGTGGATTTCCGCGCTATACTGTTTTTTTGTATGATCCGCCTGGCCCTGTCGATGCCAGCAATAGTGGTCTCTGCACATGAAGCTGAGACATATTACGTATGGTTATGTTACGTTTGGTTATGTTAGGATAGGATAACTTTGACTTTTGTGCTATACATCGCCATTCGATGGATTCCTGCGCTTTACATGACTATAGTGTGCCCTGCTTGTCTCTGGGGATGCCAGAAATGCAAGTCTCGGAACATTATATTCAG
>NW_016916473.1:0-6067 GCF_001483705.2 Eufriesea mexicana | reverse complement strand
ATGTATGAATGTAATGATGGATTGATGGATTGGTGGATGGATGTATGGATGGATATATGTATGTATTATATATGTATGTATCGGTGGATGTGCGGATGGATTGTTGGATGGAAGGATGGATGTATGATTGGATGGATGGATGGATGGTAGGCTGTATGGATGGCTGTGTGTATGTATAGATTGTGGTATGGATGGACGAATGTACGAATGTATGGATGTATGGATGTATATATGTGTGGATGTATGGATGTATGGTCGTATGGGTGTATGGATGGATGGATGTTTGGATGGATGGATGTGTGGAAGTATGGATGTATGTATGGCTGTATGTATCGATGGATGGCTGTATGGATGGGTGGAAGTGTGTATGGATTGAGGTATGGATGGACGGATGTACGTATGCATGGATGTGTGGATGTGTATATGTATGGATGTATGGATGTATGGAATGATGTATATACGGATGGGTGGGTTTATGGATGGATGGATTTATGGATGTATGGATGTATGAATGTATGGATGTGTGGTTGGACGGATGAACGGATGGATGGATGTATGGATGTCTGTATGGTTGTTTGTATGGTTGTATGTATGGTTGTATGCATGGATACATGTATGGGTGTTTGTACGGATGTAAGAATAGATGTCTGTATAGTTGTATGTGAGGATGTATATATGGATGTAAGTATGGTTGAATATATGGGTGTATGTATGGGTGTATGTATTGATGCATGTATGGTTGTATGGATTGGTGGGTTGATGCATGGATGGATATATGTATGCATCGATCGATGTAAGGATAGGTGGATGTATGGATGGTTGGATGTATGGAAGGATGGATGTATGGATGGGTGGATGTATGGATGGATGGCTGTATCGATAGATGGATGCATGGATGGATAGATGTATGGATGGACGGATCTACGGATGAATGTATGTATGGATGTAAATATGTATGCATGTATGGATGGATGGCTGTATCGATAGATGGATGTATGGATGGATAGATGTATGGATGGACGGATCTACGGGTGAATGTATGTCTGGATGTATATATGTATGCATGTATGGATGGATGGCCGTATGGTTAGATGGATTTATGAATGGGTGGATGAATGGATGGATGTATGGATGCCTGTATGGCAGGGCGAACTTACGGTTGTATGTATGGATGTATGTATGGTTGAATGTATGGGTGTATGTATGGGTGTATGTTTTGATGTTTGTATGGTTGTATGGATTGGAGGGTTGATGCATGTATGGATGTATGTGTGGATGGATATTTGAATGTATGGATGTATTTGAGTTATGTATGTATGTATGCATGGATGTACGATTGTATGGATGTCCGGATCTATGGATGTATGGATATGTGGGTGGATGAATGGATGTGTGGATGGACTCGAGGACGGATGTATTTATGGTTGTTTGTTTGGATAAACGTATGGATGTATCGATGGATGTATGTAAGAATGTATGTATGGATATATGTATGGATGAATGTATAGGTGTATGTATGGATCTGTGTATTGATGAGTGTGTGGCTGCATGAAAGGATGGATGGGTTAGTGGATGGATGTATGGATGGAAGGAGGTAAGGATCGATGGATGTATGGATGGGTGGATGTTTGGTTGGGTGGATGTAAAGAAGTATGGATGTTTGAATGGACGTATGTATGGATGGATGTCTGTATGGATGGGTGGAATTGTGTATGGATTGATGTACGGATGGACGAACGTACGGATGTACGGATGTATGGATATATATACGTATGGATGTATGGATGGATGGATGTATATATGTATGGATGTATGGATGAATGAATGTGTGGATGGATGGAGCTGTGGATGGGTGGAAGTGTGTATGGATTGAGGTACGTATGGACGAATGTGCGGATGTATGGATGTATGGATTTATATATGTATGGATATATGGATGGATGGATGTTTCGAATGATGGAGGTACGAATGGACGGGTTTATAGATGTATGGTCGTGTTGTTGTATGGATTTATACATGGATGGGTGAATGAACGGATAGATTTATGGATCGATGGATGTATGGATGAGTGGATATATGGATGGGCAGATGTATGGATGGATGCATATATGGAAGGATGGATGGATGGATGGATGTATGTGTGGGTGGGTGGATGTATGGATGAATGGATTGTGGACAGGTGGATGTATTGATGGATGTCTGTTTGGATGCATGGTTGTTTGGATGGATGGATGTATGGATGGTTTGAGGTATGGATGGATGGACGTACGGATGTATGGATGCATGGATGTACATATGTATGGAAGTATTGATGTATGGACGTATGGGTGTATGGATGGATGGATGTTTGGATGGATGTATGTATGGATGTACGTTTGAATGTATGGTTGTATTTGAGTAATGTATGTATTTATGTACGGATGTACGAATGTATGGATGTACGAATGCACGAACGTATGGAAGTGTGGGTTGATGTATGGATGTATGGATATATATATGTGTGCATCGATGGATGTATGGATCGGTGGATGTATAGTTGGATGGATGTATGGAAGGATGTATGTACGGATGGATGGATGTATGGATGTATGGATGTATGGATCTATGGATGTTTGTGTGGATGAATGGTTGGATGGATGGATGGAAGAATGAATGAATGGATGGGTGGATGAACGGATGCGTGGATACGTGGATGGGTGTATGGAAGAATGGATAGATGGATGGATGTATGGATGCATGGATGAACAGATGGATGGATGTATGGATGTATGTATGGATGTTTGTATGGTTGTATGTATGGATGTATGCATGGATGTAAGTATGGATGTATTTATGGTTGTATGCACGGAAATATGTATGGGTGTTTCTATGAATGTATGTATGGATGTATGTATTGATGTATGTAAGGATGTATGTATGGATGTATGTTTGGTTGAATGTATGGGTGCATGAATGGGTGTATGTATTGATGTATGTATGGTTGTATGGATGGATGGATGAATGGGTTTTTGGATTGATGTACGGATGGATGGATGTACTGTAGGATGGAAGTATGGATGGAATGATGTATGGATGGATGGCTTTATGGATGAATGGATGGATGGATGGATTGTTGGTTGGAAGTATGTATGGAAGGACGTATGGATCGATGGATGTTTGGATGGGTGGATATTTTGATGGAAGGTTGTATGGAAGTATGGATGTACGTATGGATGTATACATGGATGGATGCGTGTATGGATAGGCGAAAGTGTGGATGGATCGAGGTACGGATGGACGAATGTACGGATGTATGGATGTATGGATTTATTTATGTATCGATGTATGGATGGATGGTTGTGTTGATTGATGGATGTACGAATGGACGGGTTTATGGGTGAACGGTCGCGTGTATGTGTGGTTGTATACATGGATGTTTTTATGAATGGGTAGGTTTATGGATAGATGGATGTATGGATGGGTGGACCAATGTGTGGGCAGATGTATGGATGGATGGATGCATTGAAGGATGGGTGGACGGATGGATGTCTGTATGGATGGATGGCGGTACAGAAGAACGGGTGTATTGGTGGATTGATGTATGGATGGACGGATGTACGGAAGTTATGTTGTATGTATGCATGTTTGTATGTTAGTATGTATGGATGTGTGGATGTACGTATGGATGTGTGTACGGATGGATGGATGTAAAGTTGGACGGATTTATGGATTTATGGATGTGCGGATGTATGGATGTACGAATGTATGGATGTACGAATGTATTTATTTATGGATGCATATATGTATGGATGTATGGATGGAAATATGTGTGGATCGATGGATGTATGGATGGGTGCCTGTATGAATGGATGGATGTATGGATGGGTGGATGTATGGATGGATGGATGGGTGGAGAGGTGGATCTATGGATGGATGTATGTATGGATGAGTGGATGTATGGATGGATTGCTGTATGGATGGACGAATGTACGGATGTATGGATCCATGGATGTATATATGTATGGATGTATGGTTGTATGGACGAATGGGTGTATTTATGTATGGATGAATGGATGTATGGATGGATTGCTGTATGGATGGACGAATGTACGGATGTATGGATCCATGGATGTATATATGTATGGATGTATGGTTGTATGGACGAATGGGTGTATTTATGTATGGATGAATGGATGTATGGATGGATTGCTGTATGGATGGACGAATGTACGGATGTATGGATCCATGGATGTATATATGTATGGGAGGTAAGGATCGATGGATGTATGGATGGGTGGATGTATGGATGGATGGATGGGTGGAGAGGTGGATCTATGGATGGATGGATGTATGGAAGGATTGAGGAATGGATGGACGGATGTATATATGTATGGATGTATGGTTGTATGGACGAATGGGTGTATTTATGTATGGATGAATGGATGTATGGATGGATTGCTGTATGGATGGACGAATGTACGGATGTATGGATCCATGGATGTATATATGTATGGGAGGTAAGGATCGATGGATGTATGGATGGGTGGATGTATGGATGGATGGATGGGTGGAGAGGTGGATCTATGGATGGATGGATGTATGGAAGGATTGAGGAATGGATGGACGGATGTATATATGTATGGATGTATGGTTGTATGGACGAATGGGTGTATTTATGTATGGATGAATGGATGTATGGATGGATTGCTGTATGGATGGACGAATGTACGGATGTATGGATCCATGGATGTATATATGTATGGGAGGTAAGGATCGATGGATGTATGGATGGGTGGATGTATGGATGGATGGATGGGTGGAGAGGTGGATCTATGGATGGATGGATGTATGGTTGAATAGCTGTATGGATGTAAGGATGAATGGATCGATGGATGCATGGATGGGTGGATGTTTGGATGGATGGATGTATGGAAGTATGGATGTGTGTATGGGTGTATGTATGGATGGATGGCTGTATGGTTGGGTGGAAGTGTGGATGGATTGAGGTATGGATGGACGGATGTACGGATGTATGGATGTATGGATGTGTATATGTATGGATGTATGGATGGATGGAGGTATGTTTGGATGTTTGAATGGGTGTATGTATATATGTTTGTATGGACGTATGGAAGGATGTATGTATGGATGTATGGATGGATAGATGCATGGTTCGATGGATGTTTGGATGGGTGGATGTATGGATGGATGGATGTGCAGAAAGGTGGACGTATGGATGGGCTTATGTATGGATGAATGGATGTATGGATGGATTGAGGTATGGATGGACGGATGTGCGGATGTATGGATGTATGTATGGATGGGTGGATGGATGTATGGGTGGATTGCGGTGTGGATGGATGTATGTATGTATGAATGGTTGTATGGATGGTTGGATGTTTGGATGGATTGTGGTATGGATGGTCCGATGTACGGATGTATCGATGTATGGTTGGACGGATGTACGGATGGATGGATGCATGGTTGTATAGATGTTTGGATCTATGGATGTGTGCGTGGATGAATGGTTGGGTGGATGGACGGAAGAATGAATGAATGGATGGGTGGATGAACGGATGCGTGAATGCGTGGATGGGTGTATGGATGAATGGATGGATGTATGGATGGATGGATGTATGGACATATGTATAGATGTTTGTATGGTTGTTTGTTTGGATGTATGCATGGATGTATGTATGGATGAATGTATGCGTGTATGTATAGATCTGTGTATTAATGTGAGCATGGATGCAGGGATGGATTTATGGATTGGTGGATAGAAGTATGGATGGAAGGACGTATGAATCGAAGGATGTATGGATGGGTGGATATTTTGATGGATGGATGTATTTAAGTATGGATGTATGTACGGATGTAAGTATGGATGGATGGGTGTATGAATGGGCGGAAGTTTGGATGGATTATGGTTCGGATGGCCGAATGTACGGATGTATGGATATACGGTTTCATATATGTATGGATTTATGGATCGATAGATGTGTGGAACGATGGATGTATGGATGGCTGCCTGTATGGATGGATGGATGTTTGGTGCGATGGATGTATGGATGGGTGGATGTATGGATGG
>NW_016916472.1:0-244 GCF_001483705.2 Eufriesea mexicana | reverse complement strand
GTGGTGAGCTACCTTTCCCGCCTAAATAATGAGAAAAGATACTATTGGCGTGCTGTAGTCATTGCACTGCTATAGAATCTTGTCGGAAAATTCATTTTAATAGACATTTTCGACTGATATCCTGGTGAACTATGTTTCTTGCATAAATAAGGGTGAAATATACTATTGGCTTGCTATAGGAATGGTAATGCTATAGAATCTGGCAGGAAAATTAAATTTTATTGACATTATCGAGTACCATCGT
>NW_016916471.1:0-4282 GCF_001483705.2 Eufriesea mexicana | reverse complement strand
GCTATTCGTTGGATTTCGGCGTTCCGCCGTGATTACATACGTTCAGCCTGACCCTGGCAAAGACAGCTATGGTGCTCTTCGCACGTTACGCTCAGTTATGCAACGTTTGGTTTTATCAGCTTCTGCTTAGGTCAAGTTAGCTTAGAATATCTTTGAATTTTGTGCTATACACTGAAATGCCGCAGATGTCTGTGATCTACTATGCCGTAGTATAGTCTGCTTTGCTGTGGGGATGTCAGCAATAGTTGTGTAGGGCTCTTAAGTGAAGTTAGGCTACGTTTGGTTACGCTACGTCTGGCTAGGTTAGGACAGGACAGCTTTGACTTTTGTGCTATACACTGCTCTTCTGTGGATTTCTGCGATCTAGTGTGCTCTGGAATGTTCTGCTCGGATATGGGGAGCGCAGAAACAGTGGCCTCGACACGCTATTCTGGGTTGGGCCACGATTGGTTAGGTTACGTTAGGTCAGGTAATGTTTGCGTATCTGACTCTTTTTGCTATACACAGCAATTGTGGTTATTTCTGCGCTCTGCTCCAGTATATTCTGCATGGCTCTGAGGATGTCAGCAATAGTGGTGCCGCGGTACGTTAGGTTGAGCTAGGTTACGCTTGGCTAGGTTAGGTTATTTAATGTCAGGTTAGTATAGGATACCTTAGTTTTTGTGATATACACTGCTATTCGGTGGATTTCTGCGTCCTAATGTGCTGTAATATGCTCTGCTTGTCTCTGCGGTGCCAGTAATATTGGTCTTGGCATGTTAGGTTGACCTGGGTTACGTTTCGTTATATTAGGTTGGGAAGGTTCAGTCAGGATTTCTTCGTCTTTTGTGCTATACCATGCTATCCGGTGGATTTCTGCGCTCTGCAATGCTCTACAATACTCGGCGCGACTCTGGGGAGGCGTGGAATAGTTGTCGTGGCACTTCAGGCTGTCTTAAGTTACGTCTGGTTGGGTTAGGTTTGGTGTGGTTAGGTTAGTGAATCTTCGACTTCTATGTTATACACTGCTTTTCGGTGGATTTCTGCACTCTACATTGCTCTACTATACCCAGCTATACCACGGGGAGGCTTGGAATAGTTGCCACGGCGCGTTAGGTTGCGTTATGTTATGATTGGATAGGTCAGGTTATGCCATGTTTGGTGTTGATAGCTTAGACTCTTGTGTTATACATTGCTATTCGGTGGATTTCTGCTTTCTACTGTGCTCTAATATGTTCTGCTTGGCTCTGGGCAGTCCAGCAATAATTGTCTCATCACGTTAAGTTGTGTTACACTACGTTTCGATAGGTATCGTTAGGTCAGCTTTGGTCAGGATATGATTGACTTTTGTGCTATACACAGCAATGAGGTGGATTTTTGCGCTCTACTGTTTTGAGGTATATTCTACATAGCTCTGGGCAGCCCAGCAACAGTGGTCCCGGCACGTTAGGTTAAGTTCTTCTACGTTTGCTTATGTTACGTATGGTCAAGTTAGAATAGAATGGATTAGAGTTTTGTGCCACACACTGCTATTCGGTGGAGTTTTGCCCTCTGCAGTGCAGCAATATTTCATGCTTGGATCTGGCGTAGCAAGTATTGGTGGTCTCGGCACGTTAGGTTCAGTTAGACTTCGGATACTTAAGCTAGGATTGGAAGGCTTTATTATGATTTCCTTGACATTTGTGCTATACACTGCTATTCGGTGCATTTCCGCGCTCTGTATTGCCCTACTATGCTCTAGTCAACTCTGGCGATTCGAGCAGTGGTGGTCGTGGCACGTTTAGTTTGAGTTATGTTACGCATTGTTTGGCTAGGCTAGGTTAAGTTTGGTTAGAATAGCTACGACTGTCATTCTATACATTACTATGTGGTGGACTCCTGTGACCTACTGTGGTCTATTATATTCTGCTAAGCTTTGTGGGGGCCAGCAGTAGTGGTGGCGGCACCTTATGTTGAGCTGTGCTGCGTTCCGTTAGGTTAGTTTAGGGTATCCTCGACTTTTGTGCTCTTCACTGCAATGCATTACTAAATTCTGCATTGCTCCCGGGTGGCCAGGAGCAGTGGTCTCCGCACGTCATGTTGGGTTATGATGCCATTGGTTAGGCAAGGTTAGGTCAGATTACGTCAGGTTATGTACGGCTTTCGTGCTCTTCGCTGCAATGCGGTGGATTTCTGCGCTCTACTGTTGCACTAGTACACTCTGCTAGACTCTGTGGTGGCCAGCAGTAGTGCACGGCTCTCGGCAACGCAACGGTAGGTTGCGTTATATTACACCAGGTTTTTGTTACGGTTAACTCGACTTTTGTGCTATACGCTGCTGTTCGGTGCATTTCTGCGCTCAACAATGCTCTGCTATTCTCTGCTCCAATCAGGGGAGTCGAGAAATAGTGATCGCTGCACGTTACGTTGAGCTATATTACGTACGGTTAACTAAGGTTAGGCTATGTTTGGTCAGGGAAGCTTTGACTTTCGTGCTATATCACGTTATTCGATGGATTTTTGTAATCTACTGCGCTCTACTAAATTGTGCAAGGCTATGGATATGCCAGGAGCGTTGGCCGCGGCACGCTATGCTGAGTGATGCCGCTTTTGGTTTGGTTAGCTTAGGTTGGATTATCTTCGTCTTTTGCGCTATGCACTGCTACACGGTGGATTTCTGCTTTCTGTGCTCTACACTGCTCTACTACACCCTGGGCGACCTTGTGGAAGGGAGCAATAGTGGCTACGACACGTTATGCTGAGCTAGGCTACGTTTGATTGGATTACGATAGGATATGTTTGGTCAGGGCTGCTTCGACTTTCCGGATACACACCATTTTCCGATGGGTTCCTCTGATCTACTATGCTCTGCTGTGTTGTGCTTGGCCATGTTGTGTCCGGCAGCTGAGTCCGCGGCACTCTGAGTTGAGTTACGCTATGATGGGTTAGGTTAGGATAGTTCTGGTTATGTTGGGATATATTCATCTTTTGTGCTGTTCACTGCAATGCGGAGGATTCCCGCGAACCTCATCTTTTGTGCTGTTCACTGCAATGCGGAGGATTCCTGCGAACTACTGTGCTCTAGTATGCTCTACTTGTCACTGTGGAGGTCAGAAATGGTTATCTCGTCATGTTAGGTTGAGTTAAGCTACATTTCGGTATGTTACGTTTGGCTTGGTTAGGATATGCTGCTTTGACTTATGTGCTTTACACTGCTATTAGGTGGATTTGTGTGATCTACTCTGCTCCAATACATTCTGCTTGGCAATGGGGAGGCGAGGAGCAGTGGTCCCTGCACGCTATGCTGAGATATGCCGCGTTCGGTTAGGTTAGGTTACGGAAGGTTATGCGTGGGTGGAGTGCCGCGTGGAATGTCGAGCGAGACGGACGCGTTCACGACGCTACCACTGTTGGGAGGCATTTTCTGCGGAATGTGCAGTCTCTGGCGCGTGAGTTAGAGCCACTCTGTGCATGTGGTGCATTTGTGCACGTGGCTGGGGACTCGCGTCGCGGCGTGTGTCGTGGGGCCGACAAAAATTGAACTTGTTTGGAAGCTTCTTTCTCCTTTATTCGTGGCACCAACGAAGTTGTGGACGACGCTGCGTCGCAGGTAGGCGAGAGACGGTGCCCATTGTCAGCCGCGGAGCCGCGCGCCGGCCCAGCGAGGCATACTTGGACCGAGGGTCACACCAAAATACAAGCGGAGGAACAGGGGCTCGCAACCCGTACAGTACTAACGAGGCTCCAGTCGAGCTTCCCTCGTCGCAGGACAGGGCAATTTGCCCTACTGCAGGTGCTACGAGGCGCGTGACTCGTAGCACCGCAGTGCGTAAGGCGCTGCCGGCGGACCTCGAGGGGGAGTGCCGCTCCTTCGCAGGTGCCGTCAGCGTCGCGGGCGACGGCGAAACGTCGTCTTCGTGCGTGACCCAAGCGAAGACGGTTAAGCGGCCGCGAAGGGCGGTGTTGGAGGAATATGACCCATTCGAAGGTTTGGATGGTATTGATCTCACCCGGGAACCCACGAGCGTAAGCTGGGCGACGGCGACCCTCCCCACACGGGAGGAGATGGCCAGAGTGCACGGTCAGCTGTCTGTCCTGAAACTGTCTGCCATTATATCCGAGAATTGCTCGAGGATAGAAACGATGGCAGACAAGAGTAAAAACCTGCACGGCCCATACGTGCGCGCCTTCCGTACGTGCGCCAGGGTGGTGGATATGGCCGGCTGGGAGATGTCTTCACGGAACAGCCGGCCGTTATCAGGAGTCGATGGCGGAGAGGCTCCGCGTGCTGAGGGCAGAGATCGCCGGTCTGCGGGAGAATGAT
>NW_016916470.1:0-1089 GCF_001483705.2 Eufriesea mexicana | reverse complement strand
TAACTTTGACTTTTGCGCTGTACACTGCTACGAGGTCGGTATCTTTGCACTGCATTGCTGCACTAGCATCTGCTTGTCTCTGGGGTGTTCAGCAATGGCGGTCGTGGCGCGTCTGGTAGAGTTAGGTTACGTTTGGCTAAGTTTGGATGGGATGGCTTTGACTTTTGTTCTGTACCCTGCCATTTGGCCGGTCTCTGCACCCTGCGTTACTCTAGTAGCAACCACTAGTCCCTGGGGAGGCCAGCAATAGTGGTCGTGGCGCGATTGGCTGTGTTACGCTACGTTTGGTTAGGTAAGGATTGGTCATGTTTGGATTGGATAACTTCGACTTTTGTGCTATGCACGGCTATTCGGTTGATATTTGCGCTCTGCGTTGCTCTCCTGGTATCCACTTGCTTCTCGAGAGGCCAGAAATGGCGGTAGTGGCACGTATGTCTGAGTTACGTTACGTTTGGTAAGTTACGGTTATGACATGTTTGGTTAGGTTGCCTTTGACCTATGTGCTATGCACTGGTATTCGGTGGCTTTATGCGCTCCACTGATCTCTTGTGTGTTCTGCTTGACTATTGGAAGGCCAGCAGTATTGTTCTCGGCACGTCAGCCTGAGGCACGCTGCATTCCGTTTTGTTATGTTTGGTTAAGTTAGGAAAGGGTGGATTGGGCTTTCGTGCTGTACGCCGCAATTCGGAGGATATCTGCGCTCTACATTGCTCTTCTATACTCTGCTCGACCTTCGGGAAGCCAGCAGTGGTGTTTGCGACACGTTGGATTCTTCTATACTCTGCTCGACCTTCGGGAAGCCAGCAGTGGTGTTTGCGACACGTTAGGTCAAGTCAGATTACGTTTGGGTAAGCTACGCTATGCTGTGTTAGGTTACGATTGCTATCGCTTTCGTGCTACACACTGCTATAGTATTGAAGTCTGCGCTCCTGTGTGCGCTATCACAATCTGCTTGCCTCTGTGGACGCCAGGAGTAATGCTCTCGGCAGGTTAGGTTGACTTTTGTTATTTTTGGCCGGATTAGGCCTGGTTAGCTTTGTCCTTTGGCTTTGCACTGCCATTCGGTGGATCTCTGCGCTCTACTGAGAA
>NW_016916469.1:0-1502 GCF_001483705.2 Eufriesea mexicana | reverse complement strand
TAAACTAATGTGTTCCGCTTTGCCCTGGGGAGGACAGGAGTAGTGGTTGCGGTGCGTTAGGTTTTGTTAGGTTACGTTTGGTTATGTTAATATTGGCTATGTTTGGAGAGGATAGTCCTGACTTTGGTGCTATCGCCTGCTATTAGGTGGACTTCTGCGCCCTGCAGTGCTCTAATATTTCCAGTTTGGGTCTGGGAAGGCCAGCAATAGTGGTCTCGCGTCAGGTTTGGTTAGGCTACTTTTGCGTATGACAAGTTTCGCTATTCTAGGACAGAACAGCTTATACTTTTGTGCCATTCACTGCTACTCGGTGAATTTCGGCGCCCTACTGCGCTGTAATATGTTCTGGTTCTCTGTAGGGCGGCCAGTAATAGTGGTCGGGCCACGTTTGGTTGAGTTACGTTACGTTACGTTAGGGTAGGTTATTAAGGCTTGGTTAGTATTACTTTGGCCTTTTCGCTTTACGCAGCTGTTCGTTGGATTCCGTTGATCTATATTACTCTGCTATACTCAGCTCGACTCTGTGGAGGCGAGCAATAGCCGTCGGGGACCGTTATCTTCAATTGGATAATGTTTGGTCAGGTTAGGTTGGACTAAGTTTGGTTACTGTAGCTTTGTCTTTCCTGATGTACAACCTTATACGCTGCATTCCTGTGATCATCTGTGCTCTACGGTATTATGTTTCGCTCTGGGGATGCCTGCAGCAGTGGCCGCGTCACGTTATGTTCAGTTATGCTTCGTTCGTTTAGGTTAGGTGTGGTTAGGTTATCTTCGACTCTTGTAACATACACTGCTATTTGGTGGGTTCCTGAGCCCTTCATTGCTCAAGTACACTCTGCTCGACTCTGGAGAGGCAGGCAATAGCGGTCGCAGCATGTTAGTTTGAGCTAGGTTACGACTTGCTATGTTAGTTTCAGTTAAGTTTGGTAAGGATAGAATCGACTTTTGTGTTATATACACTTGTTCGGTATGTTTCTGTTATATACTGTGCTCTACTACATTCCGCTTGGCTATGGGTGCCAGGAGCAGTGGTCGTTGCACGTTGTGTTGAGCTATGCTACGTTTGGTCATGTTAGGTTGTGTCAGGTTATGCTTTGGTATCTACGGCTTTTGTGCTATTCACTGCAATGAGGTGGATTCCTGCACTCTGCTGCCCTCCAATACATTCTGCTTGTCACTGTGGAGGCCAGCAATAATGGTCTCTATTTGTAAGGTTCAGTCATGTTACGATGGAATATGTTATGTTTGGCTAGGTTCGGACAGGCAATTCCGACTTTTGTGCTCTTCAGTGCTATTCGTTGGATTTCTGCGCTATAATGTGCTCTAATATGCTCTGCTTAGCCTCTGGAGGCCAGCATTGTTGGTCTCGTCACGCTATTTTGAGTTACAGTTCGTTTGGATAGGTTTGGATAGGCCTAGTTATGTCAGGATATGTTCGACTTCTGTGCTACACACTGCAATGATTTGGATTTCTACCCTCTGCTGTGCTCTAGTGTATTATT
>NW_016916468.1:0-3489 GCF_001483705.2 Eufriesea mexicana | reverse complement strand
CGCAGAATCCATATAATCGCAGAGTGTATCGGAAAAGTCAAAAGTACCCAAGCCTAACCCAAACCAACAGAACATATCCAAACGTAACTTAACTAAACCTAACGTTCCGTCACCACTATTGTTGCCCTCCCCAGAGTCAAGCAGGATACAATAGAGCACAGTAGAGCGCAAAAATCCAGGGAATATCAGTGTACAGAAAAAAAGCTGAATCTTTCCTAACCAAACTTAGCCAGACTCAACCTAACCAAACGTAATCTGACTCAACATTGCGTGCAGAGACAACTTTTGCTGGCCTTTCCAGAGCCAAGTTGAAAGCATTAGGGCATTGTAGGTCGCAGAAATCCACCTAATAGAGCACCCCAGCTCTAAGGTCAAGGCTACATCTCCTAACTTAGCAAATCGAAACATAGCCAAATGTAAACTAGCACAACCTAGATTGCAGCGACTGCAATTTCTGGCCTCCCCAGAGTCAAGCGGAACACGTCCGTGGAGTGTAGAACGCAGAAATCCATGTAATAGCTGTATATATCAGAAAAGTCGAAGCTACCCTAGCCAAACCCAAATAATCAGGACATAACCAAACATAGCCTCACCGATTCTAACCTGCTGACAACGCTATCGCAGCCCCCCCCCCCTCCAGAACCAAGCAGGACATACTAGAGCGCAGTGGAGCGCAAAAGTCCACCGAAAAGCAGTGCAGAGCACTTAAGTCAAAGCTATCCTCTCCTAACATAATCAACCGCAAGATAACGAAAGGCAACCTAACTCAACCAAACTTGCCGCGGCCACTATTTCGGGTCTCCCCAGAGTCAAGCGGTACACACCAGTGGAGAGTAGTACGCAGATATCCATATAATCACAGTGTTTATCAGAAAGGTCAAATCCAAACATTCCTAACACAAACAAACCGAACAAAGCCGAATATAGCTTGACTTAACCTAACGTGCCGATACCGCCGTTGTTGCCCTCCCCAGGGCCAAGCAGGATATACTAGAGCACAGTAGAGCCCAGAAATCCACCGAAGAGCAGTGAACAGCACAAAAGTTAAATATATCCTGACAAAACATATCCCGACCCAGCCTAACCGAACGTAACCACACGTTACATAGCATGCCGAGACCACTATTGCCGACCTTCCCAGATCCAAGCTGAAAATATTAAAGCACTGAAGGGGGCAGAAATCCACCTAATAGCAGAATACCGCACTGAAGTCAAAGCTATCCTCTCCTAACATAACCAATCGTAACATAACCAAACGTAGCATAACTCAACCTATCGTGCCGAGACCACTATTGCTGGCCTCCCCAGAGCCAAGCTGAAGATATTTGATATCTGTAGAGCGCAGAAATCCACCTAATAGCAGACTATAGCATCAACGTCAAAGGCATCATTTCCTGACATGACCAACAGTAACAAAACCAGACGTAGCCAAACACAACCTTACGCGCCGCGACCATCCTTCCTGGCCACCCCAGAGCCAAGCAAGACATAGTAGAGCACCGTAGAACGCAGAAATCTGCCGAATATCAGTGCACAGCTTAAAAGTTAAAGCTATCCTGACAAAGCATAGCCTATCCCATCCTAACCGAGCGTAACATGACAAAGCGCAACGTGCCGAGACCACTGTTGCTGGCCTTCGCGGTGCCAGGCTGAAAATATTAAAGCACTGTAGGGAGCAGAAATTCACTTAATTACAGACTATGGCACTAAAGTCAAACAATCCTCTCCTAACCTACCCAACGGTAACATAAACAAACGTAACAAAACTCTACCTATCGATACAAGACCGCTATTGCTGCCCAACCCAGAGCCGAGCAGGCACGCTTGTGCACAGTAGAGCGCAGGAATCCACCGAGCAGCAGCGCACAGCGCTAACGTTAATGCCATCCTGACCAAACATTGTCTAACCCAACCTAACCGAACGTAAAACTACTCGTCATAACGTGCCGAGAGTACTTTTTCTGGCCTTCCCAGAGCCAAGCGGAACACGTCAGTGTAGTGTAGCACGCAGAAATCCATATAATCGCTGTTTATATCAGGAAAGCCGAAGCTACCCTAGCCTTACCCAAACAAACAGGACATAAACGGACATAGCCTGACACCGCTATTGCTGCCCTCACCAGAGCCAAGCAGTACATACTAGAGTGCAGTGGATCGCAGAAATCCGCCGAACATCGGCGTACAGCATAAAAGTTAAAGCTATCATACCAAAACTTAGAACAACCGAACCTAATTAAACGTAACCTGATACAACGTAACGTGCCGAGACCACTATTCCTAGAATTGCCAGGGAAAACCTGAAAATATTAGAGCGCTGTAGGGCGCAGGAATCCACACAACAGCAGACAATAGCAAAAAATTCGTAGCAATCCTCTCTTATCCTAAACAAACTTAAAATAACCAAACGTATCAAAACTGAACCTAACTTGCCACGACAACTTTTGGTGGCCTCCCCAAAACCAAGCAGATCTTATTATTGGCTAGTAGGACGCAGAAATCTACAGGATGGCAGTGTATAACACAACAGCCGAAGCTATCCAATCCTAACCCAATCCAACAGATCATAGCCAAACATAGCCTAACTCAAACTGACGGGCCGAGACAGCTATTGCTGCTCTCCCCAGAGCTAAGCAGTGCATACTAGGGCATGGTAGAACGCAAATATCCACCGAATATCTGTGTACAGCTCAAAAACTACGGCTATTCTAACCAAACCTAGCCTAAACGCACCAAAACGAACGTAACGTGACAGAACATAACGTGCCGAGATCGCTAATGCTGGCCTCCCCAGAGCCAAGCAGAACTGATTAGTGGTGAGCAGAAGGCAGGAGTCCATATAGTCGCAGTGTATATCACAAAAGTCAAAGCTGCCCAAACCTAACCCAATCCAACAGAACATAACCGAACATAGCCTGACTCTAACAGACGTGCCGAGAGAGGCATTGCTGACCTCCCCAGAGCTAAGCACGACATACTAGGACACAGTAAATCGCAAAAATCCGCCGAATAGCATTGTACAACACAAAACTTAAAGCTATCCTTGTCAAACTTGTCATTACCTCTCTGATGCGAACGTAACATGACTCAAGATAACGTGCCGTAGCCGCTATTACAGGCACTCCCAGAGCCTGCTGAAAATTCTGGAGCGCTGTAGGGCGCAGATAACCACGTAATAGCAGACGATAGCTAAAGTTAAAGCTATCCTCTCCTAACCTAACCAAACGTAACGTAACCGAGCGTAACAAAACGCAACTTATCGTGCCGGGACAATTATTGCTGCCTTCCCCACTGCCAAGCAGGACGTACTAGAGCACAGAAGAACGTAGAAATCCATCGAATAGCAGTGTGCAGCACAAAAGTTAAACCTACCTAGACCAAGCACAGCATAACCATACATAACAGAACGTAACGTGACACACTATGACAATCCGAGGCCATTATTGCTGGCCTCCACAGAGTGAAGCGGAACTCGCTAGTCGATTGTAGAAC
>NW_016916467.1:40497-49701 GCF_001483705.2 Eufriesea mexicana | reverse complement strand
TCTCGATAGTTGTAAGCTTTTTGCAGCCATGTTCAGTGGCACGCACCCCCGCGCGATTTGCTCGTTTTGAAGTCGCTGTAAGTTCATCGCGGTTCTATTATAGGAAGATGTCTAGGTCACTTAGAAACGAAGTTCTATTCCTTAGATGCTTCCAATGTTCCTCGAGAGTTCTTCAAAACTGTCACTCCTTCGATAGCTCGCAGCTGGAAGACAGCGAGTCGTTAGATAGACAGACTTTCCCGAACCGAGTAATGCTCGTTGCCTGAAAGATCCGAGGAGTTGGAATCAGAAGGCAGTCGCTCGACTCGGTTCATAATTCGAATTTCCTGACAGCTCTGCAATTCAGCCAGCGAGTCAGGAGATAAGACAGCTGCGCGTGATCGACGCGTGAGTAGAACAGGACCAACACCAAGGTCTATACTCTGTCAATTGAGAATTGACAAGGAATATGAAGGAAATAGTCTGGTGATCGATGCTACTGACGCAGATAAGTGGCTGGTGTACGTGGACGTTCAGACTCGACTTTTGGAAGTCTTATACAGGGGCTTTTGAGTATAATGACAGCGAATAGCAGAGATGCACAGTGTCAACCAGGAACAAGACCTCAGTCAACATGGTGGAAGCTGCCAAAGAATACTCCAATCATTATCACACTCTCGTTAATACCCTGTCCTCGTCCAAAGAATCTATCACGGATCAGTGGCAATCAGAGGCAACAATAGGCAACTAGAGGTAACAAGAGGCAATCAGAGGCAATCAGAGACAACAAAAGGCAAACCAAAAGCAACCAAAGGCAACAAGAGGCGACCCAGAAGCAACCAAAAGCAACAAGAGGCAACTCAGAAGCAGCTAAAGGCAGCAAGCTTCAACTCAGAAGCAACCAAAGGCAGCAATAGGCAACCCAGAAGCAACTAAAGGCAACAAGAGGCAACCCAGAAGCAACCAAAAGCAACAAGAGGCAACTCAGAAGCAGCTAAAGGCAGCAAGCTTCAACTCAGAAGCAACCAAAGGCAACAATAGGCAACCCAGAAGCAACTAAAGGCAACAAGAGGCAACCCAGAAGCAACCAAAAGCAACAAGAGGCAACTCAGAAGCAGCTAAAGGCAGCAAGCTTCAACTCAGAAGCAACCAAAGGCAACAATAGGCAACCCAGAAGCAACTAAAGGCAGCAAGAGGCAACCCAGAAGCAAGCAAAGGCAACTAGAGGCAATAAGAGGCAACAAGGGACAACCAGAAGCAACCAGAGGCAACAAAGCAAGATACCCAGGATGTCCAGGAAGCAAATCGAGGAACGCTCTCGCTATCTCTTAACAGAAGCAGACCTACCCCGACGAATTCATTCGACCCAGCGTCTCAACGACGCCGCTGACTTAGCTGACTTCGCGACTTATTATCGTCCTCGTAATTACGCGCGTGTTGCCCAACGGGTCCCCGGAAATAAGTCACCCGATCCCACTCGTCCGGGGTATATCTCGCTCCGCGATACCACCCCACGGACTCGGAGCAGATCCTCGGAGGATAGACGCCTGTTCCGGGAGTGTGCCGGAGATATTGCGCTGCGAAATGCATCGCGGCCTCGATTATCAGCGTGCCGACGGTGCGGTATATCGACGTAATACCGGTCGCGTGCCATCCATCTATTTCCGCTGAACGCACCGTCAAAAGGGGGAGTCGAGGGGCAAATTTAATCTATTTATCGCAGGTTCCAAGCGGCCCATTCCCCACGTGCCACCTCCCTTGCCGACTACTCTTTCCACCATGGCCGTATCCCGGTGATGCACGTGTATTATACAGGGTGTCTCACTATAAGTGGCGTTTCCTGCAACTCCCACGCGCTAGCTCGTGTACCAAGATGTACCTGGACTCTCATCTTTCGCGTATCGTAGAGTGCCGGTACTAGAATATAACAGGAAAAATTCCTCATCTTCAATTTTTTCCAGGTCATTCCAAGCTCATAACGTGTGACACCTATTTCTCTTTCTTCTTTTTCTCAAAGTAGGATGCTGTATTTTTGTTTTGGCGTTTCGCGAGAGGACGAAGCGTACGCGTTGGACCTTCCGGTAATTCCAGCTTCCAGAGGCAGAAAAGTCTCCGAAAGTAGACTTTGTCTGCGCCTTTGTCTCAGGAGTCACAGTGCCCGCTTAATTGTCGCGAGCTTATCCCCAGCGGTTCCCGGAATCGCCGACACGAGGATTTCGCTCCTTTACGTTTCTTCCTCTCGTACGGTCGGAAGGAATGAATCCCAAATCGATTTACTCCTGGAAACTTTTCTTTTCAACATTTCGCCGCTGAGATTTAAAAGACTCGAGAAGCGGGGTGAATCGCTTTACCCCGTGAATGACTCGCAATCAGTATCGGCGGCGCGGAGCGAAAGCTGAGACAATTAAGCGAACGCTGCTGTACATCAAACGGCACTTACCATGAGACGTCCTGTATACGCTATCGAGCCTTCTCTCTCTCTCTCTCTCCCTCTCCCTCTCTCGCATCGTCCATTCGATTCACGTTGTCAGCCGGTCGACGAACGACCGCGTCTCCAGCCGTTTTCTGGTCCCATCTAAGGGGCTACGTGTGCCGGCAGGCGGCACAATTAGCGCGCGCCATTAGTCACCAGCCTTTTCCTACGTACAAAATTGTGTGTGCCGCTGGTAAAGGCGCCTCTGTGTCTAGCGAAGGGTGAACGGGGTAGATAATACGTACATATACGACCGAGCCACCCCTTCTTCAAACTCTTCGCGAAGAGAGACTTTTACGGGCAGAAAGGACTCGGGGTGTTCGAGCAAACGTTGTTGGAGGTATAGTACGTTTAGGCGTCTCGTTTCAGGGGGACTTTGAGGTTCGAGTGCTCGAGATTTTCGTTCCCTCTCTCTGCGACCCCCATCCGGGTCTACCTGCCTAGGTCTGTCACGCTCCCTCTCGCCTCTGCTCCGTTCCCTCTTTCTTCCCCTTTTTTCTCAGCCAGACCGGGAGACACAGCCGTTTGTCGCTCTTTTCAGGCTGCGCCTTTGTTCCTCGTCGCGCGAGGAGGACATTAATGTGGATTTCGTGTTTGTCGCGCGCGTTACGTCTGAGGATTCCCCGGTTCCCTATCAGCTGGGGCTGGACTCGCGTGCATTAAGTTGGAGCACTTCTTGGGTTGCTCGTCTACGCGACGAGAGATAGGAACCCTCGCTTTCGCCACGCAATTATGCTTCAATGGCCGCGATGGCTAATTTCCAGATAGGGTGCAGTCTAGGTGTCTTCTCGGCTGCCTTTTTCCGCTTTTTAATCGCCGCTTAATGCCGACTGAACTTCTTTGGATGACGGTTGCCGTTGTGCATCTTCTTGCCTCCTCAGTGTCTTCAAACTTTCGGCTTTTATCTCGGGCTTCGTTAGGTGTTAGTTGCAACGGGACTCTTGATCCTCTGATTAAACATCTTGAAAATTCCTCTCACTCCTCTCCACCTGTACTCCACCAGAACCCGAGTCTCCGATAAGACAGAAGGAACGTTAAAAATTCGAAGTTATTGGTTAGTAACGATTTCTCGTGGCTAACTTTGAAGTTTCGCGGTCTATTTGCGACGAGCCATAGGAAACGGCGAGCATTAGGAACGTTAAAAATTCGAAGTTATTGGTTAGTAACGATTTCTCGTGGCTAACTTTGAAGTTTCCATAGGAAACGGCGAGCACATTCGTTCTATAAAGTTTATTCGAAGTTGGCTCGACTGCACGAGCAAGAGGAACATCCGCTGGTGCGAGACAATCGCTCGACCGCGGCGCCACAGTGTTTAGTGCAGTGACGCGGCCGCCAGCGGCGCTCGCGTCGCACCAAGATGGCGTCCGCGCGGCGCATCGAAATGGCGGCCGGGAGTCGCGACTCTAGCCGATTCTCCTTTCTCCACAGAACGGTGTTTCGTATCGTAATTTCTTCATCGCGGACGAAAGTTTTCTAATTTTCCCAGCCGACGAACCGTGTTCAGGTTACAACGCGCGATCACTCCTCGGCTCTCTCGTTTACGCGACTTTTTCGAACCACCTTCGACAGCCTTCGTCGCGAGTAGCATAAGCAAAGTATACACGCCTGCCTCTCCGGCGCGGAAAAAACCACGATTTAATTGCGAGCCGTTCTCGCGGTTCCGCGCGATTAAGTACGCCCGGGCTGACGTCTTATTAAGGAAGTTGCACGAGGCGGTCGGAAGTGTTCCTATCAATTTGTTCTACCAGATGTTGGGCCGAGAGATCGATTGGCAGAAGTTTCGGACGGTTTTATCGCGGCGGGAAATATGACCGGGAGTAAGTGGAAATGTTGAGAACGAATGCGTGAACGTGTTACTCTGGTGTTAGGTTATGTACGAATTATGGCGTAGGGTGAGTTTCAAGGGATTGGGTCGATCACGGATGACGAATGGCGAAATATTTGCTCGATGGATTTGTGGTGTGAATGGATAATAATATAAGAAATAAGTCACAAAATATATTTAAATTAAATTATTTGAAATAACGAAATCAGTTTCTTTTCTCACTCTTAATAACTATTAAATTTACGTGTTCACTATTTGATATTGATCAGATAATTGTTTCATTCTCGCACATTTTTCTAAATATTTTTCTAAATATTATTTAAACTAGACGACACTCGGTCGTATTATATTTATATCACACATTGCATAATTATAGGATAAATGAGTTTCATTCGTTCAACCTCACTCACACATATGAAATCAACGCTCACAGGATTATTGGCCAATTTTTGTTAACATTAATAATAATTATACGTAATTTTTCTTTTCTTTTAATTTTTTGATGCACGTGTAGTTGTCTGTAAAATTATATACTTTTGTACAATAGCTTGTTTAACCTCTGAGTTTCGCTTTTATGCGAAGTTTCCTTTCTTTTTCTTATGCGAAACCGTTTTCGAATTTCTTAAAATATTAGATTTATTGTAATTTTGATCGCGATAATTTAAAAACTTTGGGAATCTTTGACCAATTTTTGATTAATACTTAAATAATTCAGGTATCAAGATGTTAATGAGAATAATTAATTCATTCCAAAATTATGCAATTGTTTGGAGAAATAAAAATTCGAAAGTGGGCTCGAATTAAATGAATTAAGTCTGCCAGTGGCCATTTTGGATACACGATGTTGCACGCTCATACGTTTTTATTTATTATTTTCCTGTTAATTTTATAAACGACCTTTTTATTCGTCTGTAATAAATTTATATCGTAATTAATATTAATCGTTAATAATAAGTTGCGAGAAATACATAGCAGACGACTGCTGAACAGTTACCATTATTTTCTTCGAAAGGAGAGCTTGTTTCGCGTATTAATTTTCATCGAATTATTGGCCGAAACGTTTTAAAATTGATTTTTGTTTATCTCTTTGAAATAACGAAGCGATTGTTCCTTCTGTATATCGCTTAACTCGCCCGAAATCCATTCATTAACTTCCTTTATTTCTCCGCTGCGAATCAAACGACGAATAATGGTAAAATGGTAAAACCATTTTCATTTTAAATCGTTTCCAATTATTCTCCCCCCTCCCCGCTATCTTTTGCAAATTATTTTCAGCGGTATCCTTCGAAATAATATTTCCCATGGCGTTTTCGAGCTTCCCTCTTGATTTTCATTTTCCCACGAAAAATATCAGCCTCGAGTTTCACCGAGCAACGTTGCACTGTCCTAACATTTACATAACCCTCTCGAAATGCTGAATTTATGTTTTCGCCAACTCGCCGCGTTTCTTCCAAGTTCAAGCTCGTATGAAACACCACGCGAGTACCCTGTGAAGATGACCGAGAATAAAATTCCCATAATTCAGTCAAGATATTTCGATACCTATCTCAGACGTGCATTATGTCACAGAAAATTCCTCCTTTTTTAACGAGTTAAACGCCACGCCGGTCCCTAGAGACCCTAGGGACCCTAGATTTTCCGTTCAAGACCGCACGACCCGGAAGGGCCCACATGACAGCTAACTGTGGACGTGAGAAGTGTTTCGAGGTGTGATCTCGGTGGTGGGGATTCGAAACGATATCGAATGTCAGATTTTAGGAGGAAATTTTTCATTCCTCGAGAGATACGATGTAAATAAATATTTTTGTCGAATTTCGCAGTTTCTATCCTTTTATTTTAATCCTTTGCACTCGAGAGGCGCCTCCTCTCAGTCGCTATTTAACCAGATTTTAAAGATGAATGTTAATTAATGTATAATAATTTACAATTTACCAACGATGCGTGGAATATCGAAGTAAAACAATTTTACGTTCTTAGTTTGCATACGATTTCTTATTCACCGTTTGAAAAACATCGTCGACTTTATGACAGAAAATCTTTAAATTACTATTTCCTTGTAACGAAAAAATCGACGAGTGCGTAGGGTTGGTAATGTAGGGTGTTATTTTCGGGAAGAAATCGCGAATCGGCCAATGCCGATTATAAAAATAAATTATAATAAATGATAAACGTGAAATCGGCGTGGTGTTAACCATACTTTGGTTCATCGATTTTTATGTACTTATGTTAATATATAGGGAGAAAATTAATTTACGAATAAAAATAATTTGCGAATTGTAATTGTGAGAAATAAAATTACATTTCTTCTTTTCTTTTCTGCTTTCCTTGACAGATATTTGAAATCTTGTATGCTAAGAATATCTATTAACACTACTGTAAGCTGCTAAAAATAGGTTTTATTTTGTTTTCAGCTTACAGAAGTAATATTCCATTGTTTTACCAATTAAGTGTCGTTAATTACAATTTTATTGCAATTTTAATTTTTAAATCTCCTGTGACGATAATGAACAAATTGTTTGTCTATTTTTGACACGTTTCCTTCGTCTCTTGTAATATATACTTTGATTCATCGATTTTGATGTACTTATAGATAGTTACAAATCAATATATAGCAAAAAAATTAATTTACGAATAAAAATAATTTGCGAATTGTAATTGTGAGAAATAAAATTACATTTCTTCTTTTCTTTTCTGCTTTCCTTGACAGATATTTGAAATCACGTATGCTAAAAATATCTATTTTCCTAACTGTACCGTAGGCTGCCAAGAACAGGTTTTATTTCGTCTTCGGTTTACAGAAGTAATATTCCATTATATTCCCAATTAAGTGTGGTTAATTACAATTTTACTGTGTAGGGTAAAAATAGAATTGGTACGCAGAGATAGAAATAGCTGGAACGTTTATTTATCCTGAATAAGGTAATACAGTCATGCGACGAGGAAAGGCAAAAACAAAAGTTAGTGACGACCACCTTCTGCATGTCTCGACTTTTCAAGGGGCTACATTTGGCCTAAGTCGTTGCATTCCAAGATAGTGCAATTTTAATTTTTAAATCTTCAACTTCCGAGACGATTATGAACAAATTGTCGAACTATTTTTGTTCTCTTCGTCTCTTGTAGCATATAGTTATTCGTTATATAGTTACTGTATAACGCGATGCTCGTTCTCTCTTAACCTAATAACTTTCTGTCTGAAGACAATAATAACAGACAACGCGTGCATCTTTGTATTTTCGAAGATGACAGAGGATATTATGCGAGGTTGGCAGTGCCGAGGAAAACATCGTATCGGTACACGTAGTATATCGGTAACTCGTGGTTCAACATGCACGTCTATTTATAGGGTCAATATGTCAGGCATCCTGATCAATGGATGATATTGATTCACCGGATATAATTTGAACCTTGCCGTGAATAGACGTGTAGTTGAACTAAATATGTGCATACACAGTCATAAATAACATAATTACAGGTTAGCACGCGGTAAACATTTGCTGATAAAAGATAAAATACGCGCGACTCGTACATGCATATCGCAGCGAATGACTGAGAATCGCGTTTATAAAATAATTCCGTGTTTCACTGGAAAAGAGGAAGGAAAATAAAATATATCTCTTCCCCGACATGTCACTTCTCACCCCTCCTCGAATCTAGGATCCACTCTAAAGGCAGCAAGAGCTCACAGCTATTATGTTAATTGAAAAATAACAGTTTTCAACGTTCGCGTTCTTTATCCAAATTTCAGTTCTTCCAACGGCAAACAGACTAATTTCAAAGTTCGGAAACTGAATATAATTCTATCCGGCAAACACGTCTATAAGTAAGCAAACATCTCTCTACCAAATTTCAGAATTCGTGTCTCTGAATTTGACTCTCTTAAAACGTCATAAATCCAACCAACTGCTGGCCAACTACTCCGGAAGTAATAAAAGCTCAGAGATACGGATTAAAGCGTAGGAATTAAAAATTAGCGATTTTTCAAACGTATTCCCAGTCTATTCCATCCTTTGCGAACTTTCACGGCGGAGGAATTTCAAACACCAAAAAGTTAATATAATTCTGCCTCCAAATGTATCCATGGCTACCACTACTATCTCTACCCTCGTAATTCTCCCTATAAAACTTCGGAATTAATGTCTCAGAATTCGAGTCTCCCTCGGAACATCGTGAACACAAGCTACCATTTCTCATCCACTCTGTAAGCGAAGGAAGCCACGAGCTACCAGTTGGAAACTGTCAATCGGAAGCTGTGCTTTGTATACGTATTCTAGTAATTGCAGAAAACTTTAATTAGTTTACATGTTTTCGGATTAAATATAAATTTTTCACTTAGCTTATTTATAATTACTTTGCAATATTATCACTGATACTTCATCAGATATTACTACTCTTTATTTACAAAGTTCAAAGGGAACTTTGAAAATTCACAAGAGATGGAAAATATCTTAAACTTTGTGCGTAGCTCTCAGCTTGGTATCGTTTCCCAAAGATTTTTCTCTGGAAAACGATACCAATTACCAGGTCCCACCACGTGGAGGTGGCTACGCATCGAGACCCGACATGCGCCCTAGTGGCGCAGCCTGCTGGCGCTACCTGTATCAAAGGTACCCTAATCTAACTTGGAGCGAATTAAGTTAAAATGACTCTACTGACACTTTATTATATTTCGTGTCTTACAAAAGGGGTTTCGGTTCGGCATACTGAAACTCTACTGTCGCAACGCTAAGATATGTTCAAGTTCCCATAAAAATAGGGAATGAAATATCAAACACGCGAGCTAATAGAAAATCGCGACGCGCCCGAACGAGTTCGCGATTATTCGAAAGACCGACTAGCCTAGGCGATGTACTCCCGTGTACAGAGATAACTTCATACCTCGGCACCCTCCCGATCGGGCCTAGCTCAATTCCAGTCACTGTCGCACTCG